>NC_136020.1:16454238-16691738 GCF_048128805.1 Centroberyx gerrardi | reverse complement strand
GTGTGTGTGTGTGTTTGCGCATGCATTGTATCCCTGCCTGTACTTTGTGCATGTGTTTGTGAGGGTTAGCATCAGTGTGTGTATGAGACTGTGTGTGTGAGAGAGAGTGAGAAATGATATGTGTCTGAATGTGTCTGTGTGTGAGAGTGAGAGATAAATGTATGCAGACATTGTATATCTGCGTGTGTGTAGAAAGAAGTAAGGAAATAAAGAAAGAAAGTGAAAGAAAAAAAGAAAAAGAAGCAAGCCCCTCCCCACCACCTCCTCCAAACTTCACCACCAAGTAGACGCACCAGCAGAGATGCTTGGAAAATGACTCTGCATTTTAACTCTACCTTATGCGGTAAGTGCCCTGTCATCAGAGTTGGGGCACGGCCATTTTATACCTTGATACTTTGATATTACCACCACTAATGAGATCACAGATGGTCACTATCTAATGTTACAGGATTGTTTTTCGCTCTACTGTCGACACAGCGTCTACTATGGGGACAGTGACCTCATGGCCTGTCATCTCTCCTAGCATTACCGGCCATTTCAAAATGCTGCGCTGAACAAATACAGTTTTATCCAGAGCGCTGTGCATTTTGATAGGGGACAGAGGCTTGTCTTTCACAACAGGCAGGGGTTAGGGCGACTGGTAGAGGCACACCGATACCATTTTGCCACTGCTGATACCAATTCTAAGTAGTTAACTTAGTGTAGGCTGATTCTGATTCTGTTTTTTTCCCTGGTTTCTGATTGTTTTTCTGTGTGTGTTGATGTGTCTTATTTGTTTCTTTTGAGGTCTCTGATCCATTACTTTCCCTGAGCAATTTATACTTTGTCTTGGGGCCCATTGCATGATTGCAGTATAATCTAATCCTTTTTCTTGTCGTTGTTGTGTTTTTCCATTAGAGAGGACTAGCAAACTTCTGAAAAAGGCATGGCATGGTATGGGATTTTAGTATTCTATTTCAGCCTGATATCAGCTAGGTATCTGATATAGGGACATCCATAGTTGATGGGATATGTGTTAGGACAATGTGGTAGGACAGAGAAGGAGGGAGGGAAGGAGGAGAGAGGGAGGTCGGGATGTTGTTGACCTCAGCCCAGTGTTTCATTGCATTAATGTTCTCAGTACTGGGTCAGCGGGATAGGACTTTGCTGATCTGTCTATCTCTCTCCTCTCTGTCTCTCTCTCTCTCTCTCTCTCTCTCTCTCTCTCTCATTTTCTCTTTCCTTTGGATTGAAGACACCTAGCACCTCCCTTCATCTCTGTCAAATGGAGGGAAGACACACACTCAGATAGAGAGAGAGAGACAGAGAGAGAAAAAGAGTGTATAGTGTGTATCGGGCCCTGTCTGCACCCTCCCTCGCCTACCTTTCAACACAGCAGGGGAGAAAAAGAGCGAAAGAAAAAAACTGACTCTGGCACCGTGCCACCGAGCCCTCAGCCATTCTTCCACAGTGTCCTTCCTCTTCTCCTCCTCCTCCTCCTCTCCTCCTCCCCCTTCTTCCTACTCTGTAACCTTCGGCGTTTTTGTGTAGCACTGTTCCGTACTGTGAAAGGCACATTTGACGACACAGTGACACTGTTGGATACTTGGCGGATACCAGGCTAAAATAGGATGATACTAGAGAGTGTTTTCATGCTGTGTTGCTGGTAACTGTTTGTCTTCCTAGAACAAACACAATCGCCATTGTTTTTGATGATTGGTCAATTCACACCCTACCATTCACATTCATTCGAGTGTATCCATTTAGCTGTGTGGAGGAGGATCTTTGTAGTCTTTAATTGCACCCTTTTATTTTTTCCAGTGATTCAAAAAACATGTAATTCCACAACCTTCTGTGTATACATGTGTGTTAAGGCCCTGACACACCAAACCGACTTCAAAGAACCAGCGGCGACGAAGGCCGACTGTTGCATCGCCTCACGTCGCCTGCGTCTGGTCCAAAAAGTTGCACTTGAACACACCGCAAAGACTACAGCCGACGGCCAACTAGCACGTACGTTCTGCGCCTGCGTGAAGGGAAATAACTCTCCATACCTTATGTCTGATAAGAAGTTGCAAATGGCACTGGCGTTGTCAGCCCTTGGTCTTTTGGTTGTGGAAGAAGAAAGGAAGAGGCGGAGGCGAAAAATAAGGAGAAACCGCACTAAATGGGTGAAATCATGAATAACGTTACTCCAACGACAGGCTCAAGGGGCTTTCCCGAACCTGTGTCGAGAGCTGGAGATAAATGAAACCTCTGATTTTAAAAATTTCGCTCGGCTCTTTCCTGTTCAGTTCCACATGTTGAAGGAATTTATCAGTCCAATCATCCAGAGGCAAAACACCAACTACCAATCAGAGTGATCTCTCTCACCGACGGCTCCGACGCCGATTCAACATGCTCAATCGGCCGAAAAGACGCCGACAGGGTCCGACTAGTGCCGACAGTGCGGGACACACCGCAAAAACTAGGGACACCGACGCTTACCGACGGCCCGACATTGCCCGACGGCCGACCGTCGGCCTGGTGTGTCAGGGCCTTTAGTCTGTATACACAAGGGTTTACCTAACACACATAAATATATACATGCTAATAGGGGTGGATGATATGGATGAAATACATAGACGAATAGACGAATCAGATATTATTATGATTCAAGATATCACTATATTTTTCATTTTGCTTTTCTGTGGCTAGGTTGCAAGTTTTTGAGAAGTATAACCCCAAATGGTAAGACTACAGTTCTCCATTTGCAGCCTTTAAAGAAAGTATATGACCTATTTTAATTAATTCTAGCTTGAGAAGGTAAACAAGCACTGCGGCGCTTCCAGTCATGACTTAAAGGAATAGTAAGACTCAGTTACGGCTTTTGAAGTATGAATGAACTTTAATGCACACATTGTAGTGAAACATAGTTGCATCTTTAAGTTGGTAATGTTGACCCACGTAGAAAGCTTTAATGTGGGAAAGTTACACAGTGACTTTGGGTGAATTTTGCAAAACATATAGTGAAAGTTATGAATGGAAATTACACGATTTGTAGGCTGCTGTAATATATCTGTATATATTCTCCACAATCTCCCTGTGAAGATACAGTATATTGTGACAAATATCTAAATGTGACATTGTAAGATATTGATCACCCCTAATAAACACACACTACTCAAACATTTACACACACACACACACACACACAGCATGCTCAGCCCATGTCTTTGTGTGTGCCTATTTGTATGCACGTTCCCACCTTGTCCTCCATCTTGCTCATTGTCATCTCTCACAGCACATCCTAAGGGGGAGCCAAGCGTGGAGGTGAGAAGCGCTGTGTTTCCATATTGAATTTAACACTGTGAGGAGGGCTGGGGAGGAGATGACACTGCTGCCACCTTCAATCGCCAAGACCTCTATTGGCCAATATCTCCTCTCAGAATCAGAACTACTTGATTAGTCCATTCCCCATAATGTACAGGAATTTGAGTTGGTGACATTGTCGCAGAAACATATCGATAATTCACTTGCATAACAGCAAACATTCAACACTCACATCGAGTGTGAGGGGTCAGTGTAAGATATGTACACTGTCTATCTATAATAGACAGTAGAATAGACAGTAGAATAGACATGCAGTATGGTTGCAGCTGTAGAGAGGGATGTTGTGAGTCCAGCAGTGTACTGGAGCAAGGTACTGTGACGTAGTTCTACAGAGTAGGACACAGACATGGATTACACTGCAGTAAACATTAATATATGTTGATATAAAAGTTTGTGTTGGAGAAAGGCTGTTCCTCTAGGCCTAGGCTTAAAACTCTGTCATCACAGAACATTGCTTTACTCCATTTAGCACTAAGTGTAAGAGTGATTTAACATGTAGTTTGGGGGAGTCCTGGTGGATCAGTGGCCTAAGGCGCGCACCATGTAACCGTGACGCCCTGTGTTCGAATCCGGCCCAGGACCTTTGTTGCATGTCATCCCCCTCTCTCTTTGCCCCAGTCTTTCCAGTCTCTTTCCACTTTCAACTCTTTAAAATAAAGTCTAATTTAACGCAACATGGGGCCAAAAAAGACACACTGCAAATTTTGCCCCCCCCCCCCCCCCAATTAGCGTTGTCGTGTTAAGTGATGCTAGCCTCCGTTAGCTTTGCGTGACACTAGCACGTGTATCTCCTCAAAAAACAAGCCGCTTTGTCGGCACGCTTGTAATGTTTCTCTGATCTCTCTCTTTATCTCTCTCTTTTCTCTTTCTGTCTATTTGTTGCATGCAAGTGCATTAGCACAAGTTCATCAGCATGCAAATTGCCAAAAGGTGAATTTATTTATGTAAATGAGGGGACACGCTGGCAGCAGACGCTCTGAGCCTGAATTGTGTAAAAAGGCTGGTAGCTGGATTGTGAGATTAGAATGTATTATATTTATAAAAGGCAGAAAAAAGGCTCGGCAGCATCTCTACATGGCTTTCAAACAAAACGCACATATAATTTGCTTTTCTGTAGAAGCAATTGCTGTTTGAAGTGTGTATGTGTCTTTGTGTGCACGCGTGCAATTTGGTGTGTGTGTGTTTTTGCAAACTTGTCTATGTGTCTTTGTGTGCAAGCATGCCATTTGGTGTGTGTGTGTGTGTATTTGCACAGTTGTGTTTTTGTGTGCATATGCATTTTTTTGTGTGTTCCTGTGTAAATTCACACGTGCATTTGTAGCTGTATTAGAATATCTGTGTATTCATGTATTTCTTCCACGTCATTTTCGAAGTTCATATTCAGTCTAGGCTCAGGCCCACTCTGGTATCTCCAAGGTTGTGCTCCACAACCTTCAGATATCACCCCTACAGTACCCACGCACTGCACTGTTTGCCCTGCCTTCAGCAATTTTGCACTTTCCATTTATTTTACATACATTGCGCACCAAGAAAGCATTTTACGTATACATTTATTCAAAGAAATTCATAGAGATGTCTTAAGCTTCAATTGTTCTCCAAATGTTCTTTTACCAAACTCTCATGAAAACACATGAAAGTTATCATGTCATTGTTGTGCCAGCAATTTTGGCTGCTGATGGTCCCACTGCTGCTGGTGTTGATGGTTCGTTTAGAACTCTGTGTGTGCATTTGTTCTGTTTTAGTGTAAGTACTGTAGGTGTGTGTGATTGATCCCATTGTAGATTTCAAACTCTGTGTATGCATGTGTAGGAGAGGGAGAGGGAGAGAGAGAGTTTTGTATTTGTGTGTGGATTTGTTCTTTTTGTGCACTATATGTGAGTTTAATCCTGTTGTAGATTTAGAACCGTACATCTATGGATATTATATAGATATAGATACATGTGTGTATGGGACTATACATATGTATAAACATATACAGTATGTGTGTGTTCTCTATATGTATATGCCTAGCCTATATGTTTATGTGATTGAAATGTAGTGAGTCGAACTGCACTCTTGCAGTTCGACAGACTTGCTGCAAACAGACAAACAGACTGTATAAATTATCTAGCGTGAAGGGCTTGGCATTGGTCTGCTGCACGTCAGCAATAGGCAATAACACAGACAGATGCCCTAGTCAACGTTGGTGATGTTTGTACACACATGTACAGTTAGACCAAGGCAGCAGTTAACATGTCTTCCCCCATGAATGTTGCAGTCTCTCTCTGGGCCAATCAGTAGCAAATATGTCACCTTGTGGTTGTTTATTGTGTGGGAGAGGAATAATTGAAGAGGGGCCATCACTCAGCGGACTCCAGCTTTATTAAACTTGTTTATTAAACTTTTTAATTTTGACCTGTTATAGCAGAGCCGTGCTTGAGGGTGTTTGTTCTTGTGTGACGGACGGACGAATGAACGCATACCTATTGAGAGTCAACCCAACCGCAAAGACACACACACACACACACACACACACACACTCACACACACACACACACACACACAGATATAGGCGCACACACATACTATACACATAGTATACACACATAACACACAAAGACTAACAAGTACATGCACTCACACATACTGCACATACACACAGAAAGATAAAAAGCAAATTTACAAATGTATGTGTGCATGCTGTATGTGCAAACGACATTAAACACGTACACAACCACAAACACAGACTTAACAAATACAAGCACCCATACGTATTATATACAGACACACACACGTAATCAAAGAAAAGAAAATCAGAGACTAATAAATGCACGCACACATACTGTACACACAGCATAAAAGTGACAGTTAGTATGCAGAAGCTCTGGTCAGAGAAGATCAAACAGTGGTGAAAAAACAGGATCTCATTGGTTGGGATTAATATATGTTAGCTACAGTAGGATTTGTTTGAGTCTGTTTGTCCTACACTTAAGCGCTGAAGCTAAAGAGGACGCAGTGAGCAGAGGGAGCGAATTGGGTGTAGTTGACAGTGAAAGAAGCAACAAGCAACTAACAAAGACTAACTTCAAAGAAAGTAGCCGTGTTCGAACAGGCTGAGTAAGAGGGAGACGAAAAATGAGTTGAAGAGCGAAAGAAAAAAAGACAGAGTGTAACTGTAATTATGTTTTGTACGAAGGAGGGCAGGAAGTCGGGGAGAATTGGCCTCATCAGCAGAATCCTGGGAGCCGCTCACTAGTCACGGTGTGACCTCTGACCCCTCGCTGTCCACCCACTTTTCACCAGCTGTAGGCTACAGTCCGCCCAGCAGAGCTGACTAGCGAGCCGCCTGGCCCCCGTCCTAAACTTTAACCATCAGTGGGAAGAAAGGCAAGACTCATCAGTCAATCAGCGTCTATAAGAGATGTCATCCTCAACCTCCCTCAGCCCTCACAACTACACTACCCAGCATGCCGAGCACTGTGCCAGCTGGAACCCAGCCCAGAGTTAAAACTTCTCTCTTAGCACTTCTTCCCCTTTTTTCTGTTCTTTCCTTTTTTTCTCTCCTCTCCTCTCCTCTTCCCTCCTCCCCTCTCCTCTCCTCTATATGAAGTCCTCCTGACAAATGACTGTCCCTTTCACCACTCCCCCATTGTGCGCCTCTTTCTCTCTGTGTTTGGTGAAGTTGCTAATATTAGGCCGGGCGAGTTCATTAGCGTAATTTAACAGTGTCTAAAGTTGTTCCACTCTCTCCCTCTCTGTTTGGCAGCTAGCTGGGATCCGTCACCATGATGTATTCACCGTTAATGAGCTTGCCTTGTTTATGCTTTTACAGCGCCATGTGATAATTAAACTGCAGAGAGGAGCGTGAAATAATTGCTCTCTGTTTACCTCGCGCCCTGCTTATGTGTTGGTGGAGTGTGTGTAATTGTTATATGTGTATTTGTGCACTAGAAGACAGGTGTCATTCAAGTGTGTGTACTAGTGACGTGTGTGTGTGTGTTTGTGTGAAAGTGATATATAATTGTTCTTGAATATATGTCTGACATCATGTACCACCCATTGTATTACAGCTGTATGTGTGTGTATGTGAGTGTGTATGTGTGTGTTTGTCAGTCAAAGCTGATTGAGAGCAGAGTGAGTGTGAGAGTAGAGGATGCTATAGTTCCTCCCTAACTGGCTTTTCTCATAGCTGCTTCTGACAGCTCTGTAATTACAGCTCTATTATCAGGAAAAGTGTGTGTGCGCGTGTGTTGAAGTGAGAATGGGTGTCATGGGTTTGATGACTATAAAATTGGGAGTCGCACAATACTGAGTGGTATTTTTAATCTTTTGTTATGTAAAGAAGCATAAAACAAACATTTATCATGAACGTAGAAGAGAACAAAGGCAGGAAACTAAAAGAGATGAAGGCAGATTTTGTCTCAGTGTCACAGCTCCATATGCGGCAAGTTTACAACCGACATTTCGGTTATCATCCATCCGGTTAATTTGAGCAGGTGAAAACAACTTGAACTCAGGTCGCACCAAATAACCGCATTGAGACCGCCTCAAAACGTGGGTCTCAGTCCTCATCCAAGTGAACTGTAGTCTAGTTTGTTACGAGTGAGAACGTAACCCGAACCAACTACAGGATATGACCCCAAAGCTCGTGTTTATGGGTGTAAGGAGACAGATGTTGACATCTGTTAGCCAACTGTTACTCTTGCTTGGAAAGCCTAGCATAACAAAATATTCCGAGGGCAAACCACAGCATGGACTGATGCTCATATTCAGCTATTTCTTTGCTGGTAGAATTTGCTGGCATAATCGCCAGAGAAAGTAAATTACAGCAATTAGATTTGTTTTGACTCCCCCTCGCTGCCAAACCTTGTGGGATGACAGGTTACCAAAACTCTGTCCAATAAACAAGCTTGACTTTTGTTTACAAGCACTAGTAATTGGGCAGTGTGAACCTCACGAACCAATATGCAACAAAGTCAACTTTTCCACTGTGGTTCAGAAAGAAAATAAACTGTAGGTGTGATTGCACCCTAATTGAATTGATTTGATGACCCAAAATTGCATAACCAGGCAAAATTATGCCTGGTTACCCTGAAGTGCTTTGAACAGGTCTAGAGCAGAACAAGCTCTGATGATGGGGTCCAAATTAACAAAATACAGTTTTTATCTGCACTTGCCAAAAGCCAAAATGTGAAAATAAATAAAAACACACAATACAAAGTAACACACTGTAGCTTTCAAGGCCTTTGCAGACTCTGCCCAGTTTCTGAGAACCTATTGACAAAACAAAATGGTATAAATAGGATAACAAGCCTCGTTGGCTCTCTATGCCTCCTGTCCTCAGCCCTGCTCACCACTGACCCATAAACATTCCTATTCTTCACTGCCCCGGCTTGCCATTGCTGTAGAACAGTATTTAACATTCAACACACTGCCATTTTCCGTCTCGTTTTGGTGTGTGGCTTTTCTCAGACGCTCCTGATAGCTCTGTAATTACATCGCTATTATGAGGTGGAGGCTGTGTGCATGGGGGGTGTGTGGGTGTAATTGCAACGCGATTAATGGTAGCGAGTGAAGGTATGGGTGTATGGTTTGATACAACAGGAGCTGCAGTGAGGAACGAGGGAAAGATTGAGTGTGAAAGACTGAAGAAAGTTCTGGAGAAGATGTGTAAGCAAGGGATCATTTGACTGACTGATGTAACACAAGCATAATGTGTGAGGGAGAGATCTGCCTGTCTATATCTGTCTATCTATATACATCTGTAGACAGACACACACGCACACACACACTTAATTATTAAATTAATCAATAATTGTTGTGAATATAGCTACATCCCAAAGGAATTTGTTGACATCTGTATCTCCCCCATGTACTGTATATTCTTCTGTCTCTCTTTGAAAAGGTAGAAACGAGCAGTAGAATCTTAATGTGTGTGTGTGTGTGTGTGTGTGTGTGTGTGTGTTTCCCCTCAGAGTCGGTGCACCGCCACATGCAACACTACGAGGTGGAGTACCTGCAGTTTGCCTTCCGCTGGATGAACAACCTGCTGATGAGGGAGCTGCCACTACGCTGCACTATCAGACTGTGGGACACATACCAGGTACACACACACACACACACACAGACAGACATATACACATACACACATGCACACACACACAAAGCAAAACTCTGTTCCTCTGATTTTATCTGTCTATCTATCTAGCTGTCGGTGTGGGATTTTAAAAATGGGGATATTCTCTGATACTGACACTCAGTTTTTGTGTCAGTAGTGGTGCTTCCCTAATTCCTACATTATATCCCAGCCAACCCAGCGGTATAATACAACACAATACAAACGCTTTTATAAAGGCATAAAAACATGGCAGCTCTCTCTATGATTAGCCTTAATTACACAGAGCTTGTGATACGGCCCAAGTATCTGCCTCTGCCCCATCACGCAGCCATGCTACTGACAAATACACACTCTAGCTGTTCGTTTAACAGAGCCAGTGGCCTAGTTCAGCATTAGCGCAATATGTATGGAGAACGATAATGCTCTGTTGATGTATGGTGGTAATACAGGGAATATAAAAGGCAGCGCTTTTTCATAGGCTAATCTTTGTGCCGCTATGTGTCTAGTGTGGTGTTAGGAGAGCCGAGGTAATAACCTGACGCTGAAGGGGGTGAGGTAAGGTGATGGGATTTGGGTGAGAAACGGTCGTAAGGAAGGGCATAAAAAAAGAAAGGAAAGGGCGTAGTGACAGAGGAGGAGAGGTTGGAAGGAAGGAAGGAAGGAAAGATGGTTGGAATGAAAGGAGGAGTAAGAGGCGTATGAAAGAATGGATGTTAGGAAGGAGCGTGCGAATTCGAGTGTGACGGAAAGGAAAAAAAGTTCTGGAGAAGATGTGATGCGAGCGAGGGATTAGTTGATTGAGTGGTGACACACAAAGATGTGTATGTGTGAGAGGGAGCGAGATATTAATCCCCTACAAACACGTCTGGACCTGTCATTGATTCTGTTGCGCTTTGACATGTGCACACGGCTTTATAGAAGGCGGATACAGCTACGCTAGATTGTTAACCTCAGCTAGCATTGTCAATAACACTTAATGTCTGCTATTGATTCAGTATGGTGGGAGTTTGTGTGTGCGCGTGTACGTGTGTGGACAGTCCAGGGCAGAGCTAAGTACATATAATGGATTATACAGTTGATGCAGAGGTTGAGAGTGTAAGACTTGTGATCACTGTTGATTAGAGGAGGGAAGTAAAGGGGAATGGAAGTGAGCGGAGGAAGGAGAAATGAGAAGGTTAAGGCCGCGGCCACACTGATCCATTGTGTCTGTCCGTCTCTGTTCATTTCAATTCATTTTCAGTGAGAGCTGTCCGTTTTGATGGACAGAAAGTTCCACCCAGTTGAACTTTTTCTGGACGGACGGATCTGTTTAGCCAATCAGAGGCGTTCCTATGTTTGTTTTGGAAAATTAGCGGCAAACACAGAGACAACGGTACAACCAGAACAAAGATAAAACGCAGAAAGCCAGGTAAAGGTTGGGATGACTGTAGGTTTTCCAGGTCAGCCTCTTATTGAATTTATACTGTATAGTCTGTTTCTTCTTTTTCCTATGAAGTAGCTCCGTTATGAGCACAGCTTTACTGTACTTCTGCCTCGCCCACCATGTTGACGTTCCAAAACAAACCAATGGACAGAAATCTATCCGTCAATAATTCCGTCCGTCTTCTGAAGGATCAGTGTGGCCGCCGCCTAAGAGCCAAAGAAGTGAAGTGGAGAGGGATGTTGAGGGAGAAAGAGAGGAAGAGGAGAGGGAAGAGGTAAAGGGACAGGAGGAGAAGGCAACAACAGACGAGAACAGGAGGAAAGGAGCAAAGGTCGGACAGGAGAAAAGTAGAGACATAATTGAGATATGGACAAATTATAGTGTATAGTTGGAGTGCATAGTGCACAGACTTTCAACAAACCGTAACTTGAGCGAATAAATACCAAGTCAGTACTGTATGAATCTTAATGAACTCTGCCTGAACTCTGGGCAGCGAGAGATATATTGCTGCTGTCAGGTAAAAGCCACATAACTGCAATGACGGTGTTTTTCTTTTCTATTTCGCTTACTTGAATTGAAAGGTTACATGGTCATTTATGCGTCAAAGTTTCATGACCCTGGAGCCCTTTAAAACTATTACAACAAAAACCTTATAATAATTGTATGTAATGTGATACTTTATTGTAGGGTTAGGGTAGGGCAGATTTTGGCCTCTTTAGTAAAAATCTGATGTCAGCATGTCATTGTCGTCCCCCACCGAAATGATGGAAGTGAGGATAAGATTATACTCAGCAGCTTTAGAGGTGGCAGTGGAATGGAATGAAACCTGCCTCACCCTGCCTTAAGGAGCTGCTAATCCACCTATAAGAATTTCATTAGTGAGGCTTTAAATGGAGTTTTAGAGTCACACACCGGTCTAAATGCTTTCAAAGGCTTTTGCACCCTGCCAAGAATAAAATTCTGGAGGAAACACTGAATTTTGGGGGAATTTTTTGAGACATGAAATTGGTCAATTTTAAAGATATTGACTGTCAGCACAAAATATCAGCTTCTGGCAGGTTCAATCCAAAGATAACAGTATTGGCCTTGAAAAATACATATTGGTTGAACCCTACTTTATTGATCCCTGCAGGGAAATTTTATTTTCAGAGTGCTGGGTCAGCCACAGAGCTGCACTCCTGCAGCTGGTAGGGATCGCCTTGCTCAGTGACACTTCAGCAGAGTGGATGAACCCAAGTCCTCCAGTTGATGGGTGATCGCTCCACTCACTACGCCACTTTGCTGGCCTACATGGGCATCAATGAAAAAAGAAGCATTGTTTGTTTTGCCCTCCTGAGACGCCTATTTTTCGCAGATAAACAATTTTTTTTGGACCCGACAGCAGCAATATATGTTTTCATGAACTCGCCTCCTGTTCAGCCATCCCTTATAATTTCTGATAGAGAGTCATTGATTTTCAGTCCGGCGAGAGATTGGCTCTAAATCATGAAGACAAACTCTACTTAGGCTCTCCCCCATTAAAGAGTTTCTGCCCTCTGCAATTTTTGGCTGACCCACTGCCAGCCATCAGGAGAGACAGCCAGAGAGACGGCCATATCTAGAAGTGTGGAGCGCGATAAAAATGTCTAACTTCCTGCAGCTGTTTTATCTTCTTAGAGAGTGGAATGGCAGAGAGTACGTATATATATATATTTTTTTTTTTGTTTGGCTGAGGACAAGACTTCCCTGTTCACACCCTGGCAGGTTGTCTGACACCTTGTCTTGGATGGATTCCTAGTGTTTTAGTTTTTTCTTGATGGCTGGATGGATGGGTGGATGATGGCTGGATGGATGGGTGGATGATGGCTGGATGGATGAAGTGAGAGTTGGTGGATAAGTGAGGGAGGGAGGGACTGATGGAGAGTGAGGAAATGTTGGTGCATAAATGTTTCTACCTATCTGGACAGGACAAGTGAGGGGAATTACATTAGACCCAGAGTGGATGACCTGTACCACCTCTCTCTCTCTCTCTCTCTCTCACACACTCTCTCTTTCTCACTCTCACTCTCTCTCTCTGTCTCTCTCTCTCTCACACACACTCACACACACACACACACACACACACACACACACACACACGTACGTACATCACCATACTTTGGATTAACCTAGTTGAATGAAGTGAATAATTCAATAATTGGATGCCTGTTGAATAAAAGCCTGTGGCTATTGATACATTTGATGGGGCAGTGTGCTACAGCAGTAGGGCTGCACGATATTGGAAAAAACTGACATTGCAATATTTTTTTCTTCTGCGATATATACTGCAATATGAAAAAATACAGGAATTTTCACCAAATGACTTGAATAGCTCTATCAAGCCTTGCCCCTTTAAGAAGGTGGCCTTGTGGGTAACCTGCGCGGGTGACGTACTAGGAAGTGAGTGTGTTTTTAGCTTAGCCGCAGCCAGAGTGAGTTGCAGGATGCTAAGTGAGTAAAGTTACCATAGTTAGCGGGAAAAGAGCTTAAAACGTCACCGAGAGGCCGTGCATTATGTTCGCTGCTGTACCGAAATAAAGTGCCAGTTCTCCACTGCAGAGTTGCTCCGGACTCTTAGTAAAAAGCTTGTTACCAGCTACGAGCCAGGCTAAGCTAAAATAGGCTAGCACAACACCAGAGGCTTCCCAACTACGGTTCGGAGCCGCGAAAGCTGGAAAGGTAACATATGCTACTCTTATAACAAACCCTTAAATCGGAGTAAATTATGTTATATCAGACAGACTTCTCTTGTAGATTAGTCATGGAAAATGAGAACCGTGTGAGTTTTCCTTTTGTATCAAGCAGCAAAAAAGTTGTAGCATGACGTGTTTGAGTTAATTTGCCTTACTTGACATCGCACGTCCTGCGATGTGACTATTGCGCATGCGCACATCGCGATGACGATGCTGAAACGATATATCGTGCAGCCCTAAGGCAGCCTCGATTGTACATGGTGTCCATAGTAACAAGCACTTTCTTTCTAACATGCATTAAAGGAAGTTACAGGGAACAATCCTGTCGAGCTGCAGAGACAAAAAAGAAGCTTTTATGGTAATGGAAAGAGGTTGGCTATAATCAGTGAAAAGTTACGCAACTGATCTATTATGCTACCAAAGGAAGGGAGCAAAAATGTAAAAAAGAAAGACAGCATATTTGTTTTTGCATGTGAATGCACACACTGATCATGGGCATGTATTGTACAATAGGATGTGATCAAAGGAAGACCAAATCAATAAGATATCAATCAAATATAGTGTTGGCCGCTGATGTGGTCCTGATATCAGTTGGTGCTGCTGACAGAACGTGGAAAACTGACACAGCGATATTGGTTATGCTTACTCTGCACTTTTTGCCTAGACTTGAATATAAGGGGTATTTTAGGAGGATGTGTGTTGAGTTGGGACACAAGTCGTGGCCTTGCCTACATCCCAAACAGAACCTGTAATAGCATCATATGAGAAGTAGATTAGTGGGCTGTATGGATAGAAGAATATGGCACACATATGGACAAAGAGGGTTTAAAGGAGGACCCAGATGAAATGGCATTGCAGCCAAATATAATGACATATATTGACTTGACATTGCATATAATTGAGTAAGGATCAAGAATAGGATGGATTCAGCATTTGTAATCAACAGATTCTGATGAACAGGATTAATTGTTTAGCAACCAAACAACTACGTTTTCACAAAAATACCTGTAATTGAGCAATACACAACACACACAAACATAATTCAGTGACCACCTCAAATGTAAGCCTACATAAGAAACAGTGGATGAATGATTAAAGTGTGTTTTTGCTTTGTTGTGACTTGACAGCGACCCAGGTACACAATGTACTTGTAATCCATCCTCTAAATATTTGATGCTTTACAACCTAGTTTGGATGGCAGCACCAGCACCCCCACCCACCCCAATACACACACTACACACACACACATACACACCTTTTTTGGCAGGCTCTGTCACAGTCCCTCACCTCCACTCCTACCCTGGTAGGGGAATTAGGCCACTTCCACTCATGAATCTTTCAGTAGACTAGACAGCAAAGCACAAAGCTGTTCTTGTCTGTTCTATTCTGCTCTCTTCCATTGTCCTTTTTTTACTTCCCTTCTTTTCTCTTCTCTTTTTCACTGCACTTCTGTTCTCTTCTGCTCTGCTCTATTTTCCTCCCCTATCCTTTCCACCCATATTATTCTCTTTCTATCTCTTCTCTTGCCTTCCTCCCTCTTCTCTTCTCTTCTCTTCTCTTCTCTTCTCTTCTCTTCTTCTCTCCCTTGCTGTCCTTTCTTCACCTCCATGTCTTTGCCCCCTCCCCTCACCTCCTCCTCCTCTCACACTCCCTCAAATCAAGTGTTGCGAAAGACAGTCCATATTACAGAACCACACTCTCACATATAGGTGGAGCCAAGATTCTTTCTGCTCGCAGTGATTTGATGTGCTTCACAAAAGACCCATCACACTTGAGCTACCATTTCTATCAAGCTGCGTCCTTGGGAGCACGTCAACACTTTGCCGAGCTTTAGCTCAAGTGACGATGCTCTCGAATTAAGAGAGCTTGCGTTAATAGGTTGTCCTTGGTTAGGATTGTTTACAAGCTATTATGTTGTTTGTAAGCATGTGTCCCTACACTCGAGTGTAGTCGTGAGTGTTTGAGCTCACCTCGTGCTTTACCCGACCTTAGATCTGACGCATTGACATTTGCCGTCTGGTGGATGCTTTGAATGCGGTGTTGGCTCAATGCTCCATCCGCTGAGCTGTGCAAGGGCACATTGGCTACGTACACACTGCAGCTAAATACAGTTGTCACTCCTCATTGGAGTGCTTAATCCTGTGAAGTTCACATACAATTTGATTATTAAGGAGAGTGACAACCACATTCTACAACCGCACTCACTACCTGAAAAGTTCAGGTATAGATTTTTAGAATTTGAGTGCGGATGCGGTTAGTCTGCATAGTATGTACCGGAAGTGAACTGGACAACTGGTTATTAAGTAAGGCTGGTTATTAAGTAAGGCATGACGCTCCTTAGGTTGCGTAACATTCCCTCCTCCCTTCTTAGTCATTTGAAAAAATGGCGGATGGTAAAGGATTGTTGTTGTCGGAGCGGGAGATTAATTTGTTAATAAGTATATGGGTGGAAGAGGGAAGACAAAATGAGTGGTACCAGAAGAACCCAGAGGATGTTTGAAATTATTTCTGAAAAACTAGGCCTATGTGCTGAGAGTGTCCAACGCAATGCAGAATAATGCAGAATAGTGATGAAGTCTCTGAAAACCACTTAAAAGTATCAAGTTCATGAGGTGGAGAATACAAGGAGAGAATACAACGCTGCTGTTGTTGGCACTTTATTGAGATGTTATGGATACATTTACGCCTCGGGTTGCTGGTGTTACTGGTGTCAAGTAAATTGAAAACACAGGCAATGGTAGCCACCGTGTTGGTCTGAAGTAAAGATTCATTCAGCCACGCATTCATTCTCATTCATAAATTTGGTTGTCACTACCAAATTCTGGCAGTGTATACATAGCTTTTGAGTCAGACAAGATTTCTTAGGATTTTGCCTTTCTATTCTCCAAAATGAGCAGTTCTTCAAAATTATGGCTAGGTTTTGCCCTTCAAAAAAGCCCTCAAAGGATTTCAGGCACTGCAATTTTCACAAATAACCATTTTTTTCTGCATTTAATGTCTAACCAAACCGGGTTTCAGCAGATTGTTGCAGCTATTACTCTTGATGTTTGTCGGTCTTAACACTTTTCTGACAAATAACAGAGAACAATGATTCACTGCAAAAACAGAGAGATATTGGTCTTGTAGGGATAAACAACCTAGTGTGTTTGGCTTTCACACAAATGCAACAGAACAGACAGAAAGACCTTGCCCTTTGCCATCCAGCCTGTGTGTGTGTGTGCGCGTGCGTGTGTGTGTTTTCCAGGGGAGGTTTTTAACCTGAGTGTTGTAATGCCTCCACTGTGGTCGTCTCTCTGCGGTGTGGCCATCTGTTCAGTAGCCTGATCCAGCACAGGATAGCTCTTCCTGTCTCTCTCTCTGTATCTCTCTCATTCCCTGTCTCTCTCTTTGTCTATCTTTCTCTGTCTCTTTCTCATGTCTCTCTTTATCACATTCTCTGCCATTCTCTCTCTTATTGTTGCTGTCTCTCATTATCTCTCTCTTTTGTTTCTCTTTTTTCTTATATCTATCTCTTTCTCTCTGTCTATTCATTTTGCCCTCTGTTTCTCTCTCTCTCTCTCCTCTCTCTCTTTCTCTCTCCCCCCTCTCTCTGCCTCTCTCTCTCTCTCTGTGTCTCTCCCCTTCTCTGTTTTTCTATTTGTCACTCTATCGATCTCAAGAAGAGGAGGAGAGGGAGAAAGAGAGAGAGAGATGAGGAGGGATGATTTAGAGCGAAACACACACAGACACAGACACACACACACACACAATCCCCCCAGACAGACAGACAGACAGGGACCAAATTATCCCTGTTGCGTGGAGCATGAAATTAGCAAGTAGCTCAGTGTGGCAGCATTAGCATGGCTGTTAAAGGGATACTGTGACATTTTCGGTCTCTGGCCGTTCATTCACTTCATCAGCCACTTGTCAAAAGTAGGATAAAAAACGGACTTATTTCATATAAGCGGTTGAATTTACCAAGAGAGGGGCTGTTAGCCTTGTTGGTGACCCTTATTGAAACCATACTGTAAGATACGGTGAATTTTATTGATCCCTATGGGGAAACCTGGTCATTACAGCAACAAAGACTAGAAGATTATCAAAGATTAGGAGCTTGGAAAACAAATAGCGAAAAAAGGTAATGAAGGAAATAAATACAATTCTATTCAAATGAAAGATAGTGACTCTAGGATGCTGATAAAAGGTTAATTGTTTGTCCATGCTGGCTAGACTAAAGTCCCCACTCAAATGGCTATTCACATATTGACATAGTTTAACAGATTTCTCGCTGTCTAAACATGAAACCAATAATTCAGTGTCAAGTGTAAAAGCATATTTGCAGAATACGTGGCAGCTAACCACACTTGAAGTGAAGTGAAATAACCTGGAGGTCTTGTGGTGTGCTCTTGGGTGCCCCACCCCTCTGACCCCTCTGATGAAATGCGTACACGTATATGTGTCTTAGAGGGATATGTAAAGATTCTTAAACAAATTCTTATATCCACTCTTCCTAACACACCAACAATTAAAATATTGCATGCCTCAGTATCTCTTTAAGGAGCAGAATCATTCTTCCCTTGACAACAGGGCTATTACCGCCATAGAGATGTACGATAGGGAGGAAATAACTGTTGTTGCAGTTGGAGAAACCTGCAGCCATAGTACTTAGGTAAGCCACTCTCAGAACATGAATTTCTTTGACAGTCAGTATTGTTTAATCAAAAGCAGAATGCTTCCTCTAAAGTAAAACAAAGAGAGAAATGCGCTAACAGTTCTAAATGCAGCACTTAATTCAGACCTTTATATCTTTCAGCCCTTTATGTCAAAGTCAGTTATTGAACCACACAAGGGATGCATGCACTCCAGATATTGCATTTAATCTTATGCGACCTTGTAACATTAAATATGAAGAACACTTACCTGCCAACTGGATAACTTAAGATCAGGGTTAGTACAGTACAGGGTTTCAGGTTGGTGTGTGTGTGTGTGTGTGTGTGTGTGTGTGTGTGTGTGTGAGTGAGAGAGAGAGAGAGCGAGAGAGAGAGAGAACAAGAGACATTGTGTCACTGTCCCGGAGGGGGAGGGGGGGTAACCCTTGTCCCTTTCCTGCCTCCCTATCTGCTGTCTGTCGTAATGGTTGGCCCTGTGGTCACTCCAAACAATAAGACAGGCCTCTGTAGACAGGACCTGGGTCACACACACACACACACGCACACTCTTACTCTCACACACTCCCTCACACAAATTCACTCTGTCTGTCTCTCTCTCACACACACTCACACACAACCTGGTGCAGGCATCAATATTTCATCCTCTCCTCTCTCAATAAAGGCTCACCTCTCCATAGCTGCTCCCTCTATCTCTCTACCGCTCTGTCTGTCTCCTCTCCCTTCATCCTTTCTATATATATCTTTCTACTTCACCTCTTCTTCACCCCTCTCTTTCCATCCCTCTCTTCCCTTGCAGTGATTACTCTCACTTCACCTCATTTTTTTTTTTCTATCTCTCTGTCTCTCCTTACCTCAGCGTGTTTCTCTCTTTCAACCCTGATGAAGTCTGTCTGTTCTGTTGTGGTCAGTTGTGGGTGTTGGTCTGTTGTAGTTTTGAGACTGCAGGCCCTTGGAGGAGCACATAGTCCTGACCCCGCATTCACACTGCGAGCAACTTAGTTGATCTATTCTGACAGATTGTGGGTGGTACGAGAGGCTTCGACTGCCTCTATGTAGTGGTTTCATGCAGTTACAAAGTTTTGAACAGGCAAATCATGTTTTTTGTGGCTGTAGTATTGCCTTTAATAACATGACATAATTTTGATGAGTTAACATAGCTAGCTAGCAAGCTCTACTTAAGTAGAGCAAATTGGAAATAAGCAAACAAAAAGAACAACAATAACTCTACAGAGCTTACCATCGACCCCAGTGATGAATGTTACCGTTCTCCAAGAATTGCTTTTGTTTCTTCCTGGCCGAACTTCCCTGGTCGCTCAGCTCTATAGAAAATGAATGGATTTTCGGGGACTTGCTGATTGTGTTGCTCGCAATGTGAACATGGGGTTACTGGCATGAGAGACACCTGGGACACAGATGTACACTTGCGCATCTCCACACTAGGGCTGCACAATTATCAAATCGCCGGTGGAAATCCAGGTTTTTTTGCCAGTTTTTTGACAATTTAAATTACCTTGATCTTTGGTAATTTAAAATGTAGCCTGGAGCAAGACACTCGGATGGGGAAGCACACTCAGGGAGTAGAATTATGCTCAAGTTGATTTAAAATGTATTTAGTGCCAGAAGAGAAGGTAGCCTAAACACAGCCAACAATTCCCAGAGCCTTCCTCAGGCTGTAGTGGTTTTGTCCCTGCGTGTGCTTCCTCATTTGAGTGACTTGTGCTACCGTTTTCTATTGGGAATGCGCCACAACCTGATACTTGTTCATCAGCTTTTTTTTCTTCACTGTGAAGTTTCATACTATGATATAGATGTAAAAATGTCCTTTCTTTGCGCTTTTAAAATCTACGTTTCAGTTGAAGTTATGTGTACACCGCACACTATCCCACAAATACATGGGTAATTAGATGTATATGTGATGAAGATTGGTTGCCAGGATGATGGAAACAATCGCCCAACCCTAACACACACACACACACACACACACACACACAGACACACAGACAGAGACAGAGAAGAGTAGCTGTAAAACCACCACGAGAGCGCCAGTAGTTCATCACAGACTGTCTGCCTAATTGTTACATCAGCTTAAAACCGCTCGTTCATCATCTTGCATCACTCCACAACACCTTCACCTTTCCACCTTGTCTGAAGTTTGTTCGTCAGAGTCTCGAGTTAGTCCCACGTCAAGACAGTTTGTTTTGGGGGGATGAGACATTTTGACTAGTCAGACAGCCAACGCAGCACTTTAGAGACACTGTGACATTGCAATGCTCTTTCTCGCTCTCTAGCTCCCTCTGATTATCTCTATCTCTCTCTCTCTCTCACTCCCTGTGCCACGTTCTGTCTCACTCTCTCGCTCTTTCCCTCCTCCTCCTCCCTCACCTCTCGTTCTTGCTCTCTGCTCTCTTTCTCTCTCACCCTTTCCCTCTTTCTCTCTCACGTATTCCCACCCCCACCCCTTACCACCTCTTCCCCTCTCCCCCCTTCGACTCCTCCACCCCCCACCTCACCCCATCTCCCTCTCCCTCTCTCTCTTCTCCTTTGATCAGTAGCGCTTGTCAGTCAGCGTCTCGCCTGTCTCTGCCAATATGGCTGCCCTGACACAAGGGGGGTGGAGGACCAAGCATAACAATGGAGGCGGAGGAGAGAGGGAGAAACAAGTTTGACGGAGTCACCTTGACTCTCATGACAAACTTTATTTTGCGAATCATAATTATCAGAAGGCCTTGAGCTGAAGCAGCAGCAGTGGATGGATGGGGCGGCAGAGAGAGAGAGAGAGAGATAGAGTGTCAGAGAGAGAAATGGGTGGTGGAAATAGGCAAAGAGAAAAAGTGCCGGGTGAGAGAGAGAGAGAGAGATGGGTGATGAGTAAGGCTGCCACTATTGGATATTTTCATTTTCGAATAACATATCGACTCTTACATCAAATATCTAACCCTAACCCTATTAAAAATTCAAATAATCTATAATCAAGATCAATCTTTTTTTTTTTTTATTTTCAGTGGGATAAAGTTTAGTAAAAGTTCAAAACGTCACTTTTTTGACCAACATACAGAAGTTTAAAGCAAAATAATTAAGCCTTTAAAAAAAAATCAAACATGCATATCTTGAATGAATGTAACCGTTCAGTAGATCATATTGACATAATCTCAATTTAAACTATGGATGCAGTGGCAGGTGGGGGAACCCTGTTTAGGGTAAAATACATAATTGGTGGGCGGGGGGGTCAGAAAAAAATAGTAATTTAAAACAAATTTCCTGCATTTCTACGCCACCTAACCTCTTGGATTAAGTCAAGAAACAGCAACCAACAGTAATTATGTTATATTACTAGATTTCAGCATTGAGGTGCTTACATTCATGATTTTGCACAGGCATACTAACCTAAAAACCTATTATTGGGAATCGCAAGAAAGTTTCAGAGCGACAGAGACACAGAGCGTCCCCGTAACCATAGTAACTCACTCTCACTCCTGCCTGCGTGCGCACGGCGCGAGAAGAGAGGGAGAGACGCAGAAGAGCCGCGGACTGAGATTACTCTGAGAACCATGCATGGGAATACATTACAATATAATAGATTTGTGTATATTTCTCGCTATTCAGATGGTCTGAATAACTCTCTGCTGCACGGTGCTGCTCTGTCTCGTCTGTCCGTGCGCTGTCAGTGTCCTCTTCGTGCCGCGACGTTATCAGTTATGTCAGTTAGTTAGAATTTGTTTTTCACTGCGTGAGAAAATGGACTTGCGTGAGAGCGTGTGAAAAATGTCAATTGCGTGAGTCTCACGGTCAATGCGTGAGAGTTGGCAGCCCTGTGAACTCGCTTGACATTATTATGTATGAAACTGCCAATTTTTTTACTTATTAATCGAAGGTGCCGGAACGCCGTTCCGGATCGTTCCGGCCCACTTTAACCCCTGATCATGCATGTGATTGAACTGTGCTAAGACTGCACATTTTGTTCTTTTTTGTGATTTTTTCATTTTTTTTCAGCTGCCAGAAACATACTGGAATGAGCAGGGGAGTGGATCATATATACCATCATTAGTTAGGCTACCATTCTTGCCAAGTTAATGGCGGATCGCCCATTTAAGCGATTGTTGGCAAATCAAAAACAGAAGCTGTTTTCTGATAAAGAAAAATCGCTTTCAGATTTATCGAATATTCCTTGCAGCCCTAGTGATGAGAAACAGAGAGTGAGAGATGGTTGATAGACATTTGATGAACGAGACTGAAGTAGTTGACAGATTGTGAGTGCAGAGGATAGAGGGAGAGGGTGATTGAGGGAGAAGGAGGGAGGGGTTGAAAGAGAAGTGGACTGGATTTTTAGGGACAAAGAGTTTCTCAGTCCCCAAAAGTTCACTGGTGTACTCACACATGCAGTCATACACACACACAAACACACACAAACACATAGAAGAAAGGAAATTAAAAGTGTGTGAATCTTTGGGGACTGAACACTGTTCCCAAATGCCAGTCAAATACTGTCTCATCTCTCCCTTTATGTGTGTGTGTGTGTGTATGTGTGTGTGTGTGTGTGTGTGTGTGTGTGTGTGTCAGTTGTTGCGATTGGAGCTGCAAGGTTAGACTAACAAGCCAATCACCTGCCAGTTTACAAGTTGCACCGCTTTACGCTTCACTGTTCACAAACACCCCTCCCTTTTTCCTCTCTCTCTGTTCTCTCTCTTTCTCTCACTCACTTCCTCTATCTCTCTCCCTGTGTCTCTCTCTCTCTCTCTCACACACACACACACACACTCTCTCTGTTGGTTTAAGTGAGTGAAAGGTAAAGAAAGGAAGAAGGAGGCACATGGCAAAAGCAGAGGGAGGGCCATTCCATCCAGAAAGACTGAGACTAAGAGAGAAACAACTACTCAATGAGGAAGGGGACCTGATCTTTTTTCATTTATTGCTACCATCAATCTCTCTGTCTATATCTGTCTACCATCTTCCTTCCTTCCTTCCTAGCTACCTTCCCTCCTTCCATTGTCACAGCAGAATGGCAGCTACTGTAACTTCGTAGAGAGTTGATGCTAGGCCTCACTCAATACACAAATAGACGCCATGGTTAGAGAGATGTCCTTGATTGATGGTTGCTGGTTCAAATATGCCGACAAGCTGGGAATGAGTAATGCTACTTCAATCCTATTCCTGTACATTTGGAGCCTAGTAGGAACTAAACATGGCTAAAATCTTGGAATGTGTTTCTATCCTTAGGCTATTTACTATCTAGCCTCACCTGTGCCAAAGGGACTACAGGGTAGAATTTAGAAATTGAAGACTATTTGAGTGTGTGTGTGTGTGTGTGTGTGTGTGTGTGTGTGTGTGTGTGTGTGTGTGTGTGTGTGTGTGTGTGTGTGTGTGTGTGTGTGTGTGTGTGTGTTCCCCAAAACCCAAGTGTATTCACTGAAGCCAGGGTAGTGAAATTTCTGTGCGGTAGAATGCAGCATTGCCTCCTTACCACCACATACTATCAAAGTAGACACATCAGAGAGCACACTTGGAGAATTATTCATGAATTCACGCTGCTACTGTATGTGTGTGTGTGTGTGTGTGTGTGTGTGTGTGTGTGTATATGTGTGTGTGTGTGTGTGTGTGTTTGTGTATGTGTGTGTGTGTGTGTGCAGAGGCATGTATGAGTTAGACCATCCGTGTATATCTGTCTGGATGCCTGTTGGGGAGTACAGTTAGTACAGTGTGGAGTGCAATTCCACACTTGTTTCCATGAATTTAAGCTAAAATAACATATGTGGGTAACCCAACACCCCAGACAGGCATGTCAGAATGCATTCACCAAAGCTCACACATTAACATGCACTCTTGACACTCGTGTCCCACCTCTGAGGGGCATGTACTTCTAAGTCGCCTTCAGTCAGTTGCATTTAAAGGCCCTGGTATCCTCCCTAAGACAGGGCTCTGGAGAAGAAAGAATAGAGCGAGGAACGTCTCATCTTTTGTCTTTCTCCCTCTTTAATTCCCTCGCTCATTTCCAAGTCGTAAAAAAAAGCGAGACGGGATACGTAACGAGGGGCTGAAATAAAAGCTGTGCAAAGAAGAGGGGATTTGTGTCTTTATTTCTTTCTTTCTCTCTCTTGCGCTCGGCAAATGTAAATTTTTGGATTGTGACAGACAAATGTTTTATATTCTGTCCCCCCCTCCCTTTTTATGTATGCGACAGACTGAATGCCTCATGTGAAAATGGTTGTAAATCTTTCTCAAACTGAAATGTGATGAAAGGGGGAAGCTATTTGAGGTGATTTGAACGTATTGAGATGCCTGCCTTGCAAAGTAGGTCGTTAATGGTTCTTCATTACCAAGTTTTACTTGGAACTGGATCCTTAAGCTTATTTGTACGATATAAGATGACTGTGTCAAAGTATCATTTGTTTCATGGTTGTAAAATGCTTCACCTTGCATCCCAGGTGTAAATCACTTCCTGATTAGATGGCTAGAGTGAAAATCAGCAGGGCTGTGGAACCAGGATTGAGAACCACTGTGTTAAATGATTTGCTCTCTCTCTCTCTCTTCCTCTCTCCCCCTCTCTCTCTCTCTGTAGGCTGAGCCAGAGGGTTTCTCCCATTTCCACCTGTATGTGTGTGCGGCCTTCCTGGTGCGGTGGAGAAAAGAGATTCTGGAGGAGAGGGATTTCCAGGTAATGCACACACACAGACACAGGGGGCATCACACACCTTTATTTGTCTACTTACACAGACTGTACATACAATATACACTCACACACACACATATAAACACATACATATACACACAACATGCATGCATACCCAGCTGATGATGTTGATATACAGTACATAGCCTTCACACGCAGGATGCATGTGAACACACATACACACACACACACTGCGTCCCTCTCCATTACCTCTCTGGTCATTAACTGTGAGGATCAGAGGTGGTTGTGACTGCATTAGTAGATGACAGTAGACAGCTGCTGGAAGGTGACTTTGGTAGCCGGCTCACTGGGGGACCTGGCCTCTTACAGTAGCAGCACAGTCTAATATCAACACATACAAACATCTGCTTTATTCTGTTCTCTTCTCTTCTTTTTTGTCTTCTTTCCTCTTCCCTCCCCTTAACTTTTCCTCTCATCTTCCTTTTTTTCTCTATTCTGTTCTCTGGTCTTTTCTGTATTCTCTTCCCTCTTGTTCTCTACTTTTCTCATGTTTTCTTTTGTATTCTCTCTTTTTGAAGTAATGTGGTTATTAGGCTTTAAAATTACCACATACAAAACCATACAACAACCGACATGGAAGTTAAATTACCGACTGGCATGGCTTATGATTTTGAAGGAGTAAAGACAGCATCAGTGTCATCAACAGTGGTGTGTATTGACATATCAGGGTTAGACAAGAATATTAAAACATCATCAGCATAAAGGGTTATTTTATGCTGTTATCACCAATGAGTGACCCTTCTTTAGAGGGCACTGTCTTAATAGCCTATGCTAATGGCTCGACAGCCAGCAAGCGTCGGTGACAGGAGGCACCCTTGTCTTGTCCCTCTGTGTAACGAGAAGCTTTCTGATCTAAACCCATTAGTAAGCACTGCGGCTCTATGTTGTTTTTTTTCTCCGTCCAGAGAAAGCACCAGCTGCTGAAAAGTCTGAATAACCTTAAGAACTCGTCTTACATTATTATATGAATTACGACCCTTTATGAAGCCAGTTTGGTCTAACAATCAGGGACAGTATGTTCTCTATTTGGGAGGCTAGAATATTGTCAAGCAACTTTTGGTCTTCTTTCAGGAGATAGTCTCCATAGTCTCCACATCTCCATAGTCTATAGGATGACTATGACTGTGTACATTTACCCTTCTTCAGGATAAGAGCTTCCCTTAAAGTTACAAGGCAACCATCACTTGAAAATGAACGGTTGAACATATTTAGCATAGGCTCAAGTAACAAATTCTGAAACTCTTTGTAAAACTCATTACAGAATCTATCTGGCCCTGGGGGCTTTACCACCCTGCAATCTAGAGATAGCTTCCACTAACTCCTCCCCAGTAATAGGGGCATTAAGGAGTGTTTTCTGTTGCTCCGATATGGTTGGCAGCTCAATTCTGAGAAAAAATCCTCCATTAATGCAACTGCATCATTTGATTGTTCTAAATTACTAAATTGACGAAGAACTACATAAACAAGTCAGATTTTTTTGTTATCGTAAATAAGTTGCCATCAGGGGCTGGAAGCAATGGATTGAGAATCATTTTGTTTTTTTGTGAGATAGGCCAGATATCTTCCTGGTTTATCGAGGGTTAGGGTTATCGAGGGTTAGCTAATAAATCAGGAATTAAGTGAATAAAAACGTTCAAATTCTTTGGTGAAATCTGATATAAATGTGTGGTATTTGAGAAGGGTTGATTTCAGCCTCCAACATCTTGATGAAGATGAAGCACCAGTAACTTTATATCCAAGACCACACTCACATAGTCAGATATGATTATATTTGTAATACGAACTGAACGCAACAAGGTCTTATAGGCATAAAAAAATAGTCTATTCTAGTGTGACACTGATGGGGTGGTGACAAAAATGTGTATTCCTTATTTGAAGGGTGAAAGGCCCTCCAAACATCTATTAACCCCATGTCTTCACAAGTGGTATGTTTTTCTGCCTAGAGTGTGGTGACACACTATGGGGAAACTGTCTCCAAGAGGATTCAATATACTTATAATAAAATAAATATACTTATAAGATAATTAAAATCCCCTCCCACGATAGCATTATCTGCATTCAAATCATATAAATCTACAAATAATTTGGTGAGAAAATTGGGTGGGTATAGGCTGGGGGATGGTACATAATCATAATGGAGATCTTCTGACCTTGTAAGACAGAAATGATGGGGATAAAATTATGTACCACCCATAATTGTCTTTAACACTATTTGAAAAAAATGGCTACGTCTCCACTTTTGGATATTAATGATGAAAAGAACGCCTGCCCAAACCCTCCCTGTTGCAATAATGAGTGTTCCTGGTCATTTAAATTTGTTTTCTTGCAGCAGAGCAATGTCAGTATTCTCTTTTCTCAGGAAAGAAAGGATCTTTTTTTCCCTTTTGATGGCATTATGGACACCTTGAACATCCCATGTACAGACAAAGCTTCCTACTAGCAATTGTCCCAGATCTGACTCATACACACATTCTGTCCGACTGTACCACTATATTTAGAAGAAATTAAAGTGCCGTGTAACTGTCTTATCCGATCCTCCTCATTGTTGCCGCGCTGGTACCACCAGTCAAAACTCTGAACAAGAGCTATATTAAAGTATGGCATGCGAAAAAAACAAAGGGCGGTTTCCCTGCCAATTAACAAGCAAGGGATTTCAGCACATCCATGTAGTAGACTACTGCATGTCAGTATTCGTTTGTGAAGAAAAGAGTAAGGGCGATCAACAGCAAAATAAGTATCATCCATTTCAACCAAAGTGAGTGAACTTGCATAAGATCACACACAGCAACCAAAGAAATCCAACATAGGCTGGATGGGCTAGTGGATAGAAAGGGAAATAAAAAAAAAGAAATTAAAATAAAAGGTTAAAAGTACAATACAATATTTCATTCATTCTTTACATTCTTATCCTTGTAGAAAAAGTTAACTTTGCTGTTATAAGCTAATATGTCAATTATTACCATAAGCTCCAGCACTTATACTTATACTTGCACTCCAGCAAGTATTGATGTATCCAATATGCAAAATAATGAGCGTTGTCTGAACATAGCATGTAGGACAAAGTTACTCAAGAGAGTCAATAAAGGCCACCGCCTCCCCCGGTCTAGTGAGCTTTCTTATGTGCCCCGTTGACCGTGACCCTCACTATAGCCGGGTAAAGTAGCATGTATTCCATCTTCATCCTCCTAAGCCAGGTCAAATGCCCTTTGCTTCCATATGACCACAGCAGAGTAATCGTGGAAGGAGGAGACTCTGGGGCCATCATGTGTCAGTTACTCACTGTTGGATCTGGCGTGCTTGCTGGCCGCATCCATAGCTTTCTGTTTCACAAAAATAAATTATGGAAACAGACAGTTGCCAGAAGGGGATACTAGTTTCAGCCTGGTTTAGGAGCAAGAGAGCTGTGGGCTCTATCCAGCTTCATGCGCCCAGCCTTGGTGTCCATGTTAAGGTTTTCTGGGATCCACCTCTCAAAAATCAGAGTTAGATCCTTCTGTACCCTCTGGGAGACCTATAATGCACGCGTTACACCTGCAACCACGATTGTCTGTCATCCAGATGTTCAGGCATAGTTTGCACCTGCCTCCAATTTTCGTATTCGTACCTCATATGCAGTGCTTGTGGTTTCCATCACCCCAATTTTCTCCTCAGCCTCTTGGGCCCATAGCCCCAGTCCCTGTATTTTAGCTGACTGTCAATTGCCTCCAACTCAGTATAAATCTTACTGTGAGTCTCCTTCACAGTATTTTCAGTCATGTTCTGTATGGCTTGGAAGAAGCTTGGATCAAGTGCCGAATTGCTAGCTAAAGTGTTAACAGTGATCCTTGCATCTTCGTTAGCTGACACAGCCTGGGGGCTTTCCGTCACAAACTTTGTCTTTGTGGGCATTCAATTCAATTCAATTCAAAAAACGTTATTTATCCCCGAGGGGCAATTCCTGAAGCAGGCATAGTAAAAGGACACAACAAACAGGACATATAAGACAATATGTCCATGCTGTCGGATGATTTCATAAAGTAGGTGTCAAGACTCATTGTATTAACTCTTACACTTACACTTCGAACCCACTTTCAAGCTAAAATATGATTTTATGTGAAAAATGAAGGAAAATGCTACCCAGCTTGCTGAGATATGGTGTTCACTCTTCGACGGCATCTTTCCCCCTCCTTGTATTCTCTCTTCAACTCTCTTCTGTTTTGTTTGTCTCCTCTCATTTTCTCTGTGTTTACGCTTGTGTGTGCCTGTGTGTGTACCTGCGTGTGTGTCCCTCAATTGATTTATATTGTTTACAATACCCGCTGGTCCTGTATTATCTCCTTTTCCTCACAGACATGCGCACACACTTACATTAGATACACACTCTCCCAACTCCATAGAGTTTTTCCTACTGCTTGGCTTGGCATACAGACTATCAAGTGATGTGCCAAGGGCAAGGTATCCATCCTCATGAAGATGAGAGGAGAGGAGAGGAGGGGGGGAGGGGGATAGGGAGGAGAGGATTGCGGTGGTAAGGAGAGGTGAGGAGTGGGACGGGGGGGTTGGAGAAATAAGAGAACAGAGCGAAAGTTGGAGCAATAGAGAGAGGAGCGAAAGAAGAAAAGTTAATTAAGATACAGAGGATAATTTGATTTCATGTGGAAGCCGTGGCCTGCCACACCTTTATTTGATGGAGCACGAGTTCTCAATACTTCTCATGACAAAACTGTGCAAAATAGTGTAATTTACTCAAGTGCAGGTAGGGAATGATCACAATAGCGATTCTTGTGAATTTCGCCAATATTGCTCATTTGGACATGGAACCCTCAGGTGGACAGATTGAGGTAAAGAGAGGTAAAACAGATGAGAGTACAAAATAGTAGCTTCGGGGGTAAGGTGCATAGCGTGTACTCAACGTTGACATTACAGCAAACCCCCATCCCTCAATCATTTCTGAAACTCTCCACCGTGTAATAAATCAGAAGAAGGCTTCAAAAGAGACAGTAGGCAGAGGGTTATGGTTCCAGAGAACCTGGATTTTGGATGGGGGTAAGCTAATTAAAGCTGATTCACCCACTGAGTGAGACACTGAAGGCTGTTGGAGCTTGAAGATGAGACATCAAATGACTCATCTGTTCTTACTTTCATACTCTTCTCACCCTCTCTCCTCTTTTCTCTCTCTCAAATTTGTGCTCAAGTGAATTCAGTACTTTGTTTTTTTTTATTCCATTTTTGATTGAACTAAAGGTGGGAATAGGTTTATAAAATGGCTCTCTGCAGTGTTCTGAACTACACACAGAGTGAAAGCCTTAAATTCCTTGCTAACTTTGGCATAGTGGCAGTGTGTCCACTCTTGGGTTACATTGCAGTGTTTCCCACAGGTTGACAATTAACTTGTGGCAGTGGTTGTTTAGGATTAATTAGTCTACTTGTCCTTACCTACAGTGAGAGCGGTGTGTCCAGTGGAATCCAACTGGTGATCAGGGGCAATATGAAATTAAGTCTCTGCACTGCACTCATGTTAACTTTCTGAGTGTTGAGAAGTGTTATAAATCTCTGATTAAAAAGTTAAGTTTGACTTTAGTTTTCACAGTGGGAGACTCCGATTGAGGACAATGCTACTGATCTACTGGTCTGTGCTTTGCCAAATGACAAACATGACATGATGCTCACATCAGGCGCATTAGAGATGCATTTAGATCAATTTCTATACAATGACCAACATTTGATTTTGTGCCGATATTGTGGTGGTGCGCCACAGATGAGCCTATTGGTGAAAGGTCCATGTGTATATGGAGTGTCATTCCAAAATGAGATATCCACCATTTGAAAAATGTGACAGCAACTTTGACAAATTGTTGACATAAATATATAAGATATGTTGACATAAATATATATAACATAAAATAATTGCTCACCCCCCTCCCCACACATCTATTCATCTCTTCACCATCAGTAAATACCTCTTGATTTAGACTGCTGACTGAATTAGGGCTTACGGTTTAGTCTCATTGTCACATTTTAAAATTATGAGACAGGGGAATGGGGAGATTGAAGGTGGGGGGAGGTGGGGGGGGGGGGGGGGGGGGGGGGGGGGGGGGCATTTGTCCTATGTGACCATGCATGCAGTAATCAGACAGTCAATTCATCAGACTCTGCATGTGTGTTTGTGTTTGGAAATAGAGAGGGATAAGTTAAAAGTTGACTGGGATGAATATGTGTTCTGTATGTGGGACTGCATATTTTGTCCTTGCATGTCCAACTGCCGTGTTTTACCAAGCATCTTTATGTATCTGTCTGTACAAACAAGTTGCTGTTTTTCTTGTATCCCTCTTAGGAGTGTGGTGTCTTCCCTGTCCCCACTAAACCCCCACCCAGCCGTACACATGCACACACACATACACACCCATAAACAGACACAGCCAAATGTCATCCTGGCATTTCCCCCTGACCAGTATACAGCAAATGAGCTCTCATTACCTATTTGTTTATGCCTTCACGGGGTGGCTGTTGTCTATGCTTAATGGAACACAGATGTCCTGTGTTCGTGTGTGTGTGTGTGTGAGTGTGTGTGAGTGTGTGTGTCTGGTTCTGTTTGTCCATGTTACTCTGACTGGATCCATATAGGTACATAAAAAATGTGTGTATTTCTGAGTCGAGCTTACAGTAAGATGTTCTCTCTTTGCAATAGCAGTACGCTGACTTTAGAATGTTATTTTGAACTTTTTACACCCAAAGCAAGCTGTTCAACAGTTCTTAACGATGAAATGCGCCCGCAACAAGTCAGTTTTTTTATTTATTTATTTTTGGCTTTTAGCTTTGAGACAGAGATGTTCGGATTCACAAATTGATCTACCAAGGATAATCCAAATTACAAAGTCCTTTTTAGGGTAATGTTTTTATTCCCCTTTGAAACACATTGGTATCAATGGGGAAAGCACAGAAAGGGAAAGATTTCTTCTCTTCTCAGCTCTAGTGGTTTAATTCCAAGAGATTTCTGCCTCTGATCCACTGAGCCTTAGAGTTCAAACGTGGGCCTGCCAGGTTCTTAAGGGCCTGTTGAACAGCTCTTATCTCCACACGCTTCACCCAGCAACCCCTACGGCATCCCATCCTCCCTTTCTTGTCTGTCTTTCTCTTTCTTTCTGTCTTCCTCTGTGTCTCTATGTCACTCTCTCTGTCACTCTTGTCTCGCCTTCTGTTACTGTTGCTGCTTCTGTTCCTTTTTACTCCCTTTCCTCTTTCTTTGTTGCTCTCTTTTCCTCTCATTTCCCTGTCTCTGTGTTTCTTCCTTCCTTTCTTTCTTTGTTTCGTCCTGTCTTGCTTTCTTTCTGGCTTTCTCTCTCACTCAATCACTGACTGTTGCTCTCTCTCTCTCTCCCTCCCTTCCTTCCACCCTTCCTCCCACCACCAGGCAGCAGAAAATCTGAAGCACTTCGTACTCATTATTAACATCATACATGAGTGGAGGCGTTTTATTAGGAAGACAGGGCATATGAGGTGTTGGCAGTAAAACCAATGCCTTAGCCGACCTTAATAGAGTTGAGAAAGTCTGTTGAATGTAATCCATCACTAATTACCTCATCGTAGTTTGTAATAAAGCCATTTTCTTTAAAAGTAGAGTTCCTCGGTTCTCTTGTTTTTTGGATTACTTTGTGTCCGATAACTATAGGTTTTCTTCCACTCAGCATGTTTATAATTCATCCAGTATAAGTAATAGAAGATATTTTTGAAAAATATCTGAAATCAAGTGACTGTATTCTAAAGGAACTCTAAAGCACATGGAAACAAATACACACACACACACACACACACACACACACACACACACACACACACACACACACATACACACACACTGCCTACAGTATAATAAAGGTTTCTAAACTGTGCTCATCAATCTACTTGTTGTTACAGTGCATTGCCATTTCAATTTCCCCAGGCCTGGAGGGAAGATAGACTGGTAGCAGCTAGTTAGCACAATACACCATTTACAGCTGGTGGTTTTCGTTTCGTAGCTGTGAATTACTTTGTGTGTGTGTGTGTGTGTGTGTGTGTGTGTGTGTGTGTGTGTGTGCGCACAGACAGTATTGTGCTATTCCTGGTAGTGGTGCAAAATGCCTTGCGGTCAGACTTGGGTGGATGCTGAGCGTTTGCTTTTGCCTGTCCAGAGGTCCTGATGAGTGGGGTCATACTCGTGATTCATATACGCCAAGAGAGATAAGTCAAACTCTGCTAAAGTGATTGAAAAAAAAGAAAAGAAAATACATTCACTGGCTCACACTGGTTTGTTTGAGTTCAAGGTACGGCAGATACGCCCATTGAGTCAACAGTGTTAGATGTTTGTTGCATCTTTTCTGGAAAAACAGATCTGCATGCTACTCTGTCACTGCCTTGTCTCTTGATGCAGAGAAGGCTTTTGACTGGGGAAATGTGATTTGGTTTTGGCCCTCTGTTCAGGAAATGGATTGATATGTTATATTCTGATTTGAGAGCTGTAGTACAAACTAATGGCATGACTTTGCCATTCTATAAGCCGTCTAGATAGACAAAACGAGATCCTCTCAATTATTGGGCTAGGTAGTGTTGGAGCCTCTGTCAGTTTCGATCAGAGGTAACACCGGGTTTCAGGGAATCTGTAATGAGGGGAGAGTCTAAGGTTTTCTTTTATGCGGACAATATTTTATTAGTAATTCAGAACCCTTTGTCATTGATCCCACCGTTGAAGACTGAGGATTTTAAAGAAGGGCAGTCGTAATATTTTGTGAGCTCAGTGTACTTCGGAATTGAAATGCACTGTGCTGATTTTAAAACAAATGGAGGAACGTGTTATCACAGCAAACACTCAGCAATAAGAACTGAACAGGATTAACTGTATATGTTCAAAAGGGAGGCTCAATGGTTGGAGAGACTTATATCAGTCACAGGTTCAATCCTCATGACAGCCAATGTGGGCATCAAGAGCCATGTGTTCTGTTGAACTCCCAAAAGTTGCTCACTCACTGTAAGTCCCTCTGGATCAAAGTGTCAGCTAATTGTCTATAATGTAAAGTGTAGAGGGAGAAGAGCAGCTGCATGATGAAGTGTCGGCGAGTCACATGGTCGGGGCCCTAAGAGCAAACGGGGGGGGGGAATGATTTATTCTCATTAATAGTTTTAATTAAAAAATACATGCAAAAAGTAATTTAAAAAAGGATAATTCATTCATTGTTATCAAACTTAGTAAGGAGAGTAATTGTCATTAGTGTTAGTGCGTGATTCTCCTGTCCTGTTTGTGGGATTGGATTGGTTAAGCTGCTAAATGAAAAGCAGAGCCTGGCACTCCCCAAGCAATCTGCCTTCCACCGTTCCACCTCAGCTACCTCACTACTGCTAACTGCAGGCCTGGACCGCACGGATAAGTCAGCACACGCACACACACACACACACACACATTTTCATGCATTTTCTCTGTCACTCACTCATAGACACAACAGCACAAACAAACACGCGCATAACCATAAATTCTCTCTCTCACGCACACACACCCATCACCATACATTTTTTCACACATTCATTGACTACCTGTCACACACACTCGCATTCACACACACATGCACAGTAATGGGGGAGCCATGAGATATTACGCAGCAGTGTGGTGGCAGTGCTGCTTTTGGGAGGGCAAGCACACTCAGCGCCATTTCCCATTAGTCTGCACCTCCAGACACCAACAGAGCCACTGCAGAGCTGCTCTCTCTGGTTTGTAAGTCTGCATATATGGAGCTGCTTGATTGTAGAGCTGTAACTGGGCCTGGAAATTTGAGGGTGGACCAGTCCGAACTTGGAAAAACCTCAAGGTTCAAATTCAGCAAATAACCATGATTTTACCACCGGAGCTTTAACCAAACCAATGCAGCCATACATTCAGGCAGACCAGGGTTCTTGTTGAGCATAAATGTCTACTTGTTATGTACGTCAGAAAAAAATTGGATCATTATTACTTTGGCAATTTAACCATGTTGCTGTTTTTCTCTAAAGATGATGTCAAAATTGGCATCAGTACCCATTCTCCAGTGCAAAGCCGACAAAGCATCCAAAAGTCAACATCTTATTGTAGTACTTGAGAAATCCTGGCTGCACATTGCACTGCGGGATAGACTGAGAGGGCTATTTCACTTTGTTCCAGGCGGTGACCATCTTTGTGCACCAGCTGAATTGGACAATTTTTTTTGTCAATATTGCAATGGTTTTGGGTGCCGGAGCAGCAGACACTTGCACTGTCTTTACAAACTACCCTTTGCTTTTGTATATACACTCACCGAGCACTTTATTAGGAACACCTGTACACCTGCTTATTCATGCAATTATCCATTCAGCCAATCATGTGGCAGCAGTGCAATGCATAAGACCATGCAGATACAGGTCAGCAGCTTCAGTTCATGTTCACATCAAGCATCAGAATAGGGAAAAAATGTGATCTCATTGACTTTGACCGTGGCATGGTTGTTGGTGCCAGACGGGCTGGTTTGAGTATTTCTGAAACTGCTGATCTACTGGGATTTTCACGCACAACGGTCTCTAGAGTTTACACAGAATGGTGCGAAAAACAAAAAACATCCAGTGAGCGGCGGTTCTGCGGACGGAAACGCCTTGTTGATGAGAGAGGTCAGAAGAGAATGACCAGACTGGTTCGAGCTGACAGAAAGGCAACAGTAACTCAGATAACCTCTTTACAACTGTGGTGAGCAGAAAAGCATCTCAGAATGCACAACACGTCGAACCTTGAGGCGGATGTCACTTTGGTAGCCGGTTGACACTGAGCTGAAAGCTGATACCTACCCAGTATTAGTATGTTGTTCCTAATAAAGTGCTCGGTGAGTGTATATAACATTTGCTGCACTATTTTCCCAGTCAGGACATATTTCTGTATATTCTCTGCATACAAGTCAGCATATATGACACATAAAATGACAGTGATGTTGTGAACAGTAAAGTGAATATATTGACGAGGTGTATAGATTCTTACAATCCACATGTACATGCCAGGACACATCCTGTACATATGTGTGACCTTTTGTAGACTTAATGTGAATACGACACACATTTTGCACATAATGTATATTGGCTGTAAACTCGCATATCAGATTTCATACTGCATACATATTGATATATTTTATGTTTTTCCTCTGATTTCATACTATATTTGTAGTATGCTTTCATATCCTACATATACTGCACTTACTCTAATAATACTGCAATCCATATGTTTTCCCATACTTCTCATTCATACATTCTACCTAACATGTTCTGGTATTGAAATTGTCAGTTGTGTATGCTTATATAATGTCTATTTTCTATATCTTTGTTAATATTCCAATTTTTTTTCTCTGCTGTATCACATTACTCGTTAGTTTCATCTTATAAGCCCTATAATATAATTCATAAAATGATGAAAATAATAAATAATAATAGTAATAATAATAATAAAGAGAATACTAAGTGAATGGCAAGTCTGGTACACAAGCTTCCATTAGATTCGGCATGTTCTAGGATATTAGACTGTATTTTCTGTGATATTTAATTTTCTGTCTGCACTGGTGTTGAAAGGTCAGGCAGCATGCCCATGCGTGTGTGCATTCACAAATTAAAACCAAGAGCATGCATGAGTTTTGTCAGCGTGGATTTCATGGCTATAGATGTAACCTCCTGATCACAGCTATCTAATACTATTTCCCTGAGATTTCATTACTAAGCGCCGTCGAATAGCCCCCATCCTGTGGAAACTCATTTGGAGAGTTAATGTGAGGCCAAGCGGTTATGTGGATGCAAAGCTATTAGTTCTGTGTAAATGGAAGCTCAAGAGTGTCACTACACTTTTCTCCTCGACAAGGAAGAGAGCTGTAGAGGGAAAGACAAACAGAGATGGAGATAGATGGGGAGAGAGAGAGAGAGAGAGGGAGGGAGACAAAGATTCATTTTTACTTTAATTAATGGTGTGTGTGAAACTGTGGACCTTTGTAAATGTCAGCCTCTGTCCTCAGATCAGTTGTGTGTGGAGAACGCCTTGGGTTAGACTGCCTAGGCAATAAGGAAGAGGAGAGCACTGCAGAGGAACCCGAGTGCTCTGGAAATGTCAGCGTTATTTCAATCACCGTGACTAGGAACACAACTTTGTTTAGGATTAATTTTTATATTGTAGAGAAATATTGCTGCCGTTGGAAAACCTCACACAGTGGCTAGAAAAAAAGTTTTTTTTACGCCCCCTGACATTTTTTCATCATTTCAAAAGTCAAGTCATGTATCCAGTGCTTTTGACAAAGAGGTTTGTCACAGAGAGCTTTACAGAAAACAAAGGACACAAAAACATGAAAACAAGGATAATAAAAACAATATAGTTTCATAATGCATTTGTTTGCGAGTTATTGTCTGAGATTGATGCAATGTTGTGTTGCACCCATGGTTTTTATTTTTAAATTATTTCTATAGTGATGGGAGGGTGAAACCTCAGGCGCTGGACTCAATTGCCATCTAATTGCATCCTGTGTGTGTGTATGAGTGTGTGTGTGTGAGAGGGAGAGAGAGAGTGAGTGTATTACTGAAACATCTACACATGGTACATACTCACTACTCCCAATCTACATCAAATCTTTTATGTTATGTACTAAAACTAATAGGTTGTATAAGGAAAAGTATTTGATTTGTTACTGATTGGCCCAGAGGGGGACTGCATCATTCATGAGGGACAACATGTTTACTGTTTCCTTGTTTCTATTAAGCATCTTTATGGTAAAGCTTAATACTGGATGTGTTTTTGTTGTCCAGCACCGTGTGCACGCGCATGTTTGTTTCTGTGTGTGGGCGCTCAGATGAGCTTGTTCACTGCATGTATGTGTGTATACCTCTTTGTGCACCTGCATGTGTGTGTATGAGCAATAGCATATCCCCATTAAGATCCCCATCTTGCAATATGAAGAGGCGGGCACCTCTTCTGATTAATTCCATACTTTCCTCCCATTCATCAAGACAAGACCTCCTCATTTTCTTCCCCAGAACTTCACTCCCAAACTTGGCTTGCATTGAGCGGAGCCTCACAGGGGCATACAGCTTCCCTGATGGATGGCACTGTAGTCCATAGTGTTAAAAGTGAGACAAGCCCACCCCCGGTAAACAACTTTTAATAATCACCCCGTTGATTGAGTGCTGCGCCCGATGTGGCATATGAATCTATTCGTGGCAAAACAAGAGGAGGAAAAGAAAAAAAATGAGATGAAAACAGAGGAGTTAATATGGTGGAAGTAATTATGTACCCCCACTGCACCCTCCTTTTCATTCTCGGATCCTTCCTTGCTCGCTCTCCATCCACCTACATGCTCTCTATCACCGACAACTAAAGTTCAGTTTGCGGCTAACTTGCGTGGGCTTCTGTGCTGAATTATTGTGGTGTTTAGATTCTGATAGGAAAAACTGCTTGGTATCAGTCATGGTATGTCATTGGGTAGACATAAAGTGTGTGTGTGTGTGTGTGTGTGTGTGTGTGTGTGTGTGCATGTTGTGTTGAAGGACTGAGTTGTGTTCCCCCTCCGTTGATCAATGCACATTATCAGAAGTTTGCCCGCTGCCTTTGCCAGTAATCTCCTAAAAGCGTTTACCACTCTCCAAAACAGTGGTGTGTGGCGTGATTAGCCTGCTGTCAAAGTGTCATTACTAACATCATCATTGGCTGTGAGATTTATCCACAAGAGTGAGAAAAAGAGAGAGAGAGAGAGTCAGAGTTTTTTTTGGCTCTTTTCACCCTCAGAGATAACGAAGCACTCTGGCTGTCTGACTGGCTCCATCAGCCCATGAGCCAACTGCATGCCCCCTCACTCAACTCAGTTCAGACACAAAAATGCCAAATAAACAGCGATATTGACCCACCCATAAGAAATAAATAGAGTAGCAAAAGAGAGGGAGAAATAGATTTCTAAAGAAATGAAGAGATCCAAGGAGAGGAGATTCGAGGACGAGGCTGGGTCATGAACTCTGTTAGACATAAATATTGAATTTTGAATTTGAATGGTCTTATACACAGTGGAAGCAAAACCTGAGCCATTTCTGCACTTGGGTTTCTTCAGGGGTCATGAGCTTGTCATAAGGGTGGCAATAACCTTTATGAACTTGGCAGAGGGGGATGGCTGACTGGAGCTAAACTGTTAAGGCAATATTTTCCTTTTGCCTGTTTGAAATGATCAATATTGAAAATTGTTTTAAATTTTAGGTAGTGACAGTGGATGCACAGGGGGCAAATGTTGGATATTGACTGCTCCTGAACTCTGGTGGAGTTGTGCATGCTGAAAAGTGAGACTGTTCAAGCAGAGTGAAATATCACTTTAAATGCTTCAATACACAGAAGAAGTACAGGCAAAGCTGTTTTTGTACTCGGATTGCTTCTGGCTGCATTTTTCCAAGGTTTATGAACTTGTCATTCGGCTGGCATTGACTGGTATAGATTTGGCACAAGGCTAGGGCCGGCTGACTGGAACTATGAACTGTTGAGGGCAAAGAGAAGATTAACCTGTATTGATGTTAATGACACCAGAATTTCAGCCATGATCACTGCCTGTATATGAACTTGGAAGAGAGGATGGATGGATGGATGGATAGATTCTTAAACTTTTCTGTTTTCACATTGACCCTCCCAACACAGGCACATTCTCCCTCCCACATACCATTGTGCAAATTCGTCTCCTAGAAGAATCTCAAATTTTGCCATATTTAAGTTTGATACTGTAATTGATCTCTGACTTTTGTCCTGCTGCAGTAAATTACTCCCTGGTATTTTATTTTTCATGTTTTAATGCAGTGTCAGAAGGAGAGGTTTGAGTATTCAAATTACTATCCTTAGCACTAAACACCCACGCCTGTAGTCTCCGTACATATTGACATCTTTTAACCAATCAGACTCTTTCATCCACTCTCATCCTCCAATCCCATCCATACTCCTACTGCTGCTAGCTTACAGATATCAGTTGTTTTTCCCACCGCCCCACTCTTCTCCCTAGTTTTCTCGCTAAAGGGCAAGGCGGGACACCATGACCGACTTTGGTCTCCACGGTCTTGGGCCGACATTGACCTGTTGCAAACAAGCCAAACTATCCTGCAACTCAACTCAGCAGCTAAATTTACTATTCTCTCAACAATATAGTGTGGTGATAACAAGAAGCTCATCTTCATGAAAAGCATACCAAAATACTGTACACGAGCAGTACTTTTCGGGGCTAGAAGGTATTTTCAGAACAACAAAGGTTGTTTGTTGATTGTTGCACCTGAATCATATTTTAGCTCAGCTCAATCTGTCTTGGTCAGATGTTTGGCACAGTTGCAGTCATTTAATCTGCTATAGGCATTTTACACTTTGGTACATAATGCATAATGCCTCAGAAACCAGTCTCACCTGTTCTAACATGTTGATCTTTGCCACAACATAAACAGCATGTAAACCAATTAAACCAGTTCTGCAACATGCTGATCTGCAGCACAACAGGAAAAGAATAAAAACCAGAGTCATAATTTATTCAACATGTTGATCTGACAACAGATCACTGAATCACTGAACCCCTACCAGCTCCAAGGAGCTGTTCTTTAGCCGACCCTGCACTCTGACATCCCTGGAGGGGTGCAAATGAAAACAGACTTTCCTCAGGGAAATATGCTAAAGAAGATCAATAAATTACCACACTATTGATAGAAACAACATTACAACCAGTCTAACCAGTTCTGCTACATGTTAATCTGCATCACAGTCTTACCTCTCTCTGTGCTGGGCTTTTAACAGGCCAGCCTCTTACAGCACAACTTGGCTATACCCACCCTGTGTCAGCTCTTACCTCCACATGCTACAGTGCCTCACTCCTACGTTAGCACCCACTGTTTGCCAGAGTGCCCATTTGGTGTAATTATACCAGCTACAGCAAGCTAATAGCCCTGATAGAGCAGTGCCTAGGCCCATTACACCTCAGGGTGCTGCAAAACACCATTACCACCACCAGCTACCTGGAGTGTTTGTGCATGTAGGTGTGTGTGTATGTGTTTGCATAACTGCATCTGCGTGTGTGTGTGTGTGTAGATGTGTTGGTGTGTGTTGGAGGTGGAATCATACATGTCAAAGAACCACTACAATTGACCATTGCCATTTTAAGCTACGGACGTGTGTGTGAGACCCACCACACCTGTCATCTATTCCCCATTAATTTCCCCATGGCTTTTGCGGCTCGCTGCTGGGAGATGTAGTTGACACCACAGGGACAGACAGCAAGACACTTCACACGCCTTGGGCACTCTCATTGTACTCACTTCACTTAGCACCGTCTCATTCTGCCAGCAAATAGCCTATTTGGTTCACAGGTAGAGTGGGCTTTGGTTTGTGTGTGTGTGTGTGTGTGTGTGTGTGTGTGTGTGTGTGTGTGTGTGTGTGTGTGTGTGTGTGTTCAATAGAAGCCACCATTGCGGATAGCCTCAGTCAATGTGTTCTTTCCAGTAGCATTTCTCTCTGACTCTTTCAGATGCTTCAGCTCTTATAACTAATGGTCCTGTGTAACTGAGCAGAGTCTCATCCAACTCATTCCTATTCAACTTGGTAGCAATATGGCTCTAACACTGCCAGGAGTAGGGGTTCAATTCCCTCTGCAGATCAATGAGTAGAGCGTGGCACCAACACTGCCATAGTTAGTGGATTTTATTTCCCTGAGACCACCCACATTTATAATGTGTGCACTCATAATACTGTAAGGTGCTTTAAGTGCCCACCAACTGTTATCTATATATGCGGCGGTGATAGCCTAAATTAAACGGGTTCAATTGATACCCTGGACCTGCTGGGAAAATGTAGGTGGGGGAAGTAAATGAGAATGCTATCACCTCACTCACAAACTACTTTCGATGTGCCCTTGAGCAAAGCATTTACCTGCGGTCCAGCCTCCAACTGTGAAGCAGAGCTGGAAAAAAAGTGTATAGAATCAACTCACCCTGGTTAGTTGAAGGTAAAAAAATAAATATACACATAGCAAGTACATTTCATCTGGCAGTGGCCTTGGCTCTTTCTGTAACGATTATGTTATCCCATTCTCTTCCCAAGAAAGAGCGTTAGCACTGACTCTATTGACAATCTGCTTTCCCCTCAGTATCAATAGCCATTAAACACTTTAAGCCTTGCCAGGCGTGGGAGATGGAGAGCTAATTGCCTTTTTTTGTGGCTTACTGTATACAGTAATGGTGGATCAATGTGTTTGTTAGTATGGTGGGATAAATGGATATCCATGCCTGAATAACCACAATCACCCACACATATAACAAGCCTAGCTACATAAACTCCACACACACAGACACACACACATGCCTGCACAAGCTCCTTACTGTATCATCTCTTTCATTCCCCTTCTCTCGTATAACACAGACACACACACCACAGCAGACATCCATAGAATCCTATGCAGCACACACACACACATACATGGTCTCTCTTGCCTACTTTCAATCACTCTCTCTTTTTCCCTTCTCCACTTTTGCACACACAGCCATCACCACCCCCACTCACATATGCTAAACATACATTGAATCTCATGGATTGCACACACTCTCACTTACTCTCTTCTTTTTCTTTCACACATAACCACACACACACACACAGACGCAGACTCGGTGCCTCTCAGTGTGAAGTGTTGCCACCTGTGTGGAGTGGAGTCAGTGCAGCATTCCCCCCTGACAGCTAGATGTATGTAATTAAACCATATTAAAGTCATTAGCCCAACAGAACTGATAGCCAGCAGATGGTTACAACGTAGAAATATGTTCTTAATGAAGCTCCTCAGTCACTTTGGGTGTGTACTTGTGTGGTTAGGCATGCGTGAGTACACAGTGTTGTTGTGTGTGTTTGTGTGTCCGTGTGCGTTTGTGTGTGTGTTGCCGGCTGGATCACTCAAGGCAGCACTTGATTAGACGGCGGTTGGTCTTTCTCCTGTAGCATAGCAATTAGCGCCTATCGTTGATTTATACAGATACGGTAGCGCATGGTAAATTTCCCTCCCACCACTTATTCAGTGACAGCATGCCATTTCTGTGACGCTGGTACTGTCTGAAGGCCAAGATAGTCCACAAGGAACTGGTAGTATATATAAGTTCTGGATATAAACTCACCATGTTAAGATCAAGTGTTTTTTGCCTGACCAAGGCTTTACTTATTACACTTAATTTATAGACTTTTAACTCACACTGAGTTGATAACTCCTCTTAAAGTATAGTTCAGCCCCCAAAAAAATACAATTCAGTCATTATCTACTCACTCCCATGTCAGTCAGAACTCCATTGAAGTTCATAAGCAAACCAAGCACACAGCGAGTTCTCAACCTTCTCCCGAACTGTTGAAGTTGACAGGACCATCTTTTTACAGCTCCAAAAGAAAGCAGAAAATGTCCATCAAATTTCTCCAAACAGTTTGTGCAGCATAATCCATTTTGTAGCCAAACAATTACACTGAGGGTCCAAAAGTCCAATATTTACTGCATTATCTCCTATTTAGCAAATGCTGCTTTCAAATGCAAATATTGTAATTATGGGTAGAGTGCATTTGAATGACCCAATCAAGTGGTTAATACGACTGGGAAAGTCTAATTTTACATGATACTCAACATGCCAAGATTGCTCACTCTTTGTTTAACTTTTAGGTATCACACATACAACTCTTAGCCAATACACCTATTAAAATATCAACTGCATACTGATGCGAATATTCTCTGCTTCATTCTGCCGTTCTAGCACAAAATAACCGTATCACTTTGTTTCTAAAATAGTTGCCAAAAAGCCTACTTTTGTTTCAGGGTCCATTTTGGTTTTTTCTGACCAAAAGTATGTGAAAATGAGAGGAGTTGCATTTGCGGCTTTCAAACTCAGAAGTAGGAGCTTACGAGGAACACTTGAAGGCAGCAAGACTCTTCCACCAGATCGCTGTAGGGCATATCTAGGAGATAATGAGATAAATATTGGATTTTTGGACCCACAATACAATCATTTGGCTACAAAACACTTCATTGGAGAAATTTGATGGACCTTTTTGTGCTTTTTTGGAGCTGAAAAAAAGATGGCTCTGTGAACTTTAATAGTTAGGGAGAAGGCTGAGATGGAGCTAGGAGGGCTAACTCGCTGTGTGTGTGTGTGTGGTGTTCCTACTAACTTCAATGGAGTTTCAACTGACAAGGGGGTGAGTGGTTAATGACTGAATTTTCATTTTGCATTGAACTATTCCTTAAGTACATTATTTATTAGAGATTTTTATTGCTTACATTGTATCATTATTTATGTAGAATACTTCTCCATAGGTTAATTAACAGGTTAATACACTTTAATAAGGCCATTGTAAAGTGTTAACTTATTTTTCCTTGAATGGATGTCTTAATTGATTCCTGTAACTTTCTTAGAGAGCCTTCACATATTATAACTGCGTCAAACCTGCATCACTGGTGATGCTTCCACCAGTGCCTGGAACACCGTTACCTCAGCAGCAATTCAATTAGGTCTTGATTTTTCTACTTTGCCTTTACTTCTGTTTGGAGATAGCCTCATCATTTTGTTTCAGGTAAGATAAGAAATGGTGAAATCAAAATTTAATGATCCATTTTCCATGGGGAAAACAGATCCGGTTAGCTCAACAGAACATCACACACGTCTCCTAACTGCATTTAGAGACACGAAGAAGAGTTTTTCCTCCATCACTGCGTGGAGGCTGCACAGCATACGTTGCTCTCACGTTAACTGTAATGTAGCCATGATACAGCATTGTTATTCTATAGGGAAGCTCTCCCTCCTCTGAAAGAGCCTGGGAAGTACAGTAGGGGAGATACGTGGTGTTTAGCCTCCAGGCATCCAGGACCTTTGGGGCGGTGCATAGATATCACTGCCACATGTTAAAGGCCTGATGGGAGAACACACACACACGCATAAATGCATATACATACACATACATGCAGATATGAACACACATATACTCACAAATGTACATACTCATATACATAAATACACACACACATACGCACAAATCCATATACACACGCACACTCAGACGTACACAGACACACACATACACACACCAGTCAATACATATATGAATTGCACATTTGACGGCTGACAGACCCATGAACTATACATGAGCAAATAACCTGCACTCCGACACATGGAATATTTATGATGGCTGTATTTTAAAATTATTTATTTTCTCTTTTACCTGCTCTCTCCGTGTGTTCTATTTAAATGGACCATTAGCTATGGGTGATTTGTATTCTGCCCGACTCTCCTGACAGACGTTTAGCAGGATGTCTGGAGTTTGATGGCATTAATAATGTTATCTCACTTTCTTTTGGTATCCGATTGTTTTCACATGGGGAGAGAAACGGACACATACACACCACACACACCCACTCACGCTCATATGCAGTCTGTCAGTTGTTAGCATGGAAGTTGGTGGATTTTGAGTTTGTGCGCGCGTGTGTGAGAGAGAGAGAGGGTGAGTGATAAAAGGGGAGAGTTGGTAGTGATGCTTAAGTGAATACAAATGAGAGTGAAAGGCAAGCAGAATTCTGATCACGCTCTTTTTCTCTCTCCCTCCTTCCATCCCTCAGAGTAAAAATACTTCAGAGAAGTGTGTCTTTCTAAACCAAGGGGGAAGTCAATGGGTCAACTTTTCAAAGTCAAGTTTCAGGTCATGTTTTTTAAAGGAGCATCCTAGGTTATAACGTTGTGTCTTAACTGTAGAATTAAGGAGGCACTGGAGTTTGACAGTGGCGATGCACTACAAAGTTTTAAAGGGATAATTTAAGCCCATCTGACTGATTGTGAAGTCTTTTCAGTCCACCTGAAAAGCACTTGACTGTGTTTTGTTTTTTTAAGATACTGGAGGCAGAAGTTGTTGGCCTTTTTTTTACCAATGCTTGTGTGAATCAGCGTAGCTAAAACAATTTCCTTGAAGAAACATTAAATGCAGTACACTCCAAACAGATGCCTGTTTACATCATCATTTACTGTATCGGTAATGGATAGGAATTTTCAAAGAAATTGTTTTCAACCCAGTTTACCTGCACTACAGTTACTTCCAAGTGCACATAACTACTTTGCAAAAACAAAAAAAAGTACTTTTCAGGAATGAAGATTGCTTACGTTTTCATCGATGTCCATGAGATACTACAATAGGCTTTCATTTAACTAAGAAAAACAAAAAAAGGGGAAGTTATGTGGTCTTTACCTGACAACAGCGATATTTCAAAGCTGAAATTCAGTTGTGTTCCGCTTTTTAAATTATTCCAAAAAAAAAAAACTTGCATAGCTGCAGTCTGATCTGTAAAATTTGGCCGGGACGGCGGCTTTAAGCTTAATTAGTTGAAGAAATGTTTTACTTTTCTAGCCGTACTTGGAATACAAATGGCTTTCGTTGAAAAGTCATTGGGGGTCTTTTCACTGGCTCATTAAAAACGGGTGAGGGAGGAAAAAATTAATGGAGCCAAACACCTCCAATATAATACGGAGCAGACTAGAATAATAGTTCAGTGATATAGTAAATATCCACCTTAAGTTTAGTTTGACCTCCTCAACAACTGTAGAAAGATGAGGGTAGAAGGGAGTATGAAATCGCAGTAGCACTTTGAAACGGTGCTAAAAAAGAGGTTAAGAATACAGTAACACCACAGACTCATTATATAACAACCTAACGCACAAATAGAATATTTTTTGTAGCGGGGTCACAGCCTTTCAAAGTGCATTGGAGAGGAAAGCAAGTTGCTCAGAGGTTAGATCAGTGTCGACGCCAGAAGACCCACCGTGATTTGTCCTTCCATGTGATTATCAACATCATGATTGGTTGGAGAGCCTGTTGTCGCAGCAATGATTGTGGCCTTGACGCTGTTGCTGAAAGCTCCCGAGACACTGATCCACAGCGCAAACACACACACGCACACACACACACACAAACACACGCACACAAACAATCAGTCTGTCTCACTGCTAACCAGTCTCATTCCCCTTTGAGAGAGAGGCATTAGTCTGGGAGATTGAACTTGTGTGTGTGTGTGTGTGTGTGTGTGTGTGTGTGTGTGTGTGTGTGTGTGTGTGTGTGTGTGTGTGTGTGTGTGTGTGTGTGTGTGTCCCGTGCTGCTGTCTGTCTGCTTGCTAACACAGTAATGTACAGAAGAGGAATCTGGGGAAAGGCTTCAGCTTGACCGAATTGTAGTTGACACTTTCTCTCTTCTCTCTCCTGCTTTTCTCCTCCCCCTTCCTTTATCTTTCTTTCTCTCTCTCACACGACTGTTATTAAACCACCTTGACTGAGTTAATCACATCTCTGTCTCTCTCTCTTTCACACACACACACACACACACACACACACACACAGGCAGATAGAAAGTGTGACTGTGCTATCCTCACAGTATGAGGCCTGTCTGCTACACTAACATTACACTTTAGGATGCAGATGCTATTGTGAGATTCAGATTCAGTCCACAACCGAGCCTGAGGGGTTTACTTTTTGTGAGCCCAAACGCAGCTGAAGCCCAAAACTGGTAATAATTTCCTAACAAAGTTACTATCGATATGTTTCTAGTCTAGTCTTGTTTTATTTATATAGTGCTTTATCACAGTCAAGTCTCAAAGGGCTTTACATACCATCATATACATGTCATATACCATACTCCATCATACTACATCATAAACATCCTATACTAGGTCATATACATACTTTCTTTTATTTTTACTACATCATATACATACTATACATCATATACTATGTCATATACAACAAGTTTCAATAATATTTGAATCTGATCCTGACATAAATCCGTGCTGCTGAGTTGAGAAATTCAGGTTGTCGGATTCTGGTGTAAATGCCAAGCTCTATAATATACCGCTTCACCTATTGCTTGCTTATGGTGATTTCTCTCTCTTTATTCATCTCCTCCTCTAACTTCCTCTCTGTTGAGCTGTTGCAGATTCACCTTTGCTGTTTTCTGGTCTTCTCTCTTCTGCGTGCATTTCTTCTCTTCGAAAACCCTTCTGTTTTTTTCTCTCTTCTCCACTTTCCTCTTCTCTGAAACGTTTTTTTCCTCTCTCCTGTTTCTTTTCTCAAAATGTTCATTTATTTTTGTATTTCTTTATCTTTCCTCTAAACCCTTTTTCCTCTTTCTTCCAACAGGGCCTGATGATCCTCCTGCAGAACCTTCCCACCATGCACTGGGGCAACGAGGAAGTGAGCGTGCTGTTGGCTGAAGCCTACAGGTTGAAGTTTGCCTTTGCTGACGCCCCCAACCACTACAAGAGATGATCAGCGTGGCTCTTCCCAATCGCTCCCCTTCTCCTCCCGCCCCACCCCACCCCGCCCCGCCCCACCCCGCCCCACCCCACCCCACCCCACCCCGAGCTACTGAACTTAGAAGCCTCTCTTCTTACACTGAAGGATCGCCCCTTTTCTTAACCCTGCCTTCCCTCATCGCCCATTGGGCCTTTCAGCTAAGAGATTTGAATCAACCAATGACTGAGAGGACATGCAGTGTAGCGTTGTAACAGATTGATGTGGAGCCTTTTTATTCTTCTCTGATCTCCTCTGAAAAGCCACATGCACACTCACGCAGTGCATAGCAGACCTCAAAACCCTCTTCTACATTGGAGACCACAAGGCGAGGACCCCTCGTTGGAGCTGGCTCTTCAAACTACAACCCCGGGCCTGATGCAGGACTGAGAGATGTTGCTCAGCGCTCCCTGGGATGGTTGTCTGGCTCAGAAACAGCTTCCTTTCTGCTTATTCTTATTTTCAAGATTGCTTGTTGGCCCCCCCAAGACAAAAAGGCAACCATTTTCAATTTACCAGGATAAACAAAGATGGCGAAACAGCTCTGCGCTAGATGGTTTACATATCCCACCCACCCACCCGCCACACCATAACCTGAAGGAACTTGACCTCTCTTGTTTTTTTTCTCCTGCACTGTCAGGAGGGAGACAGATGGTTGTTCTTTATGACAAACTAATACACTAGGACTTTACTAATGAGAAAGACAGAGAGACTGTGAGTCAATCTGTGAGGAGAAATGACTCCCTCCTTCCACAAAACACACACACACACACACACACCAACTTCACCCACCCCCTCCCTTATCCCATCCTCCCACCTCCACCCCCACATTACAGGGTTTCAGTGCAGGACAAACCGCAGTAAGAGGCTGCAGGTCGGGAGAGTCAAACGTATGCAGATCCACATCAAAGGCAGTAATGAGCCATTAGGAGCAAGCGAGCCGCGTATTCCAACTCATTGGGTTTTCCTCCTGACCTGCCTGTATATGTAGGGCGACGTCTTAGCATCCATTAGCTATTCCTCCTCTGTGAACCTAGGACTACCTCAGAACACAGGCACGCACGTACACACATTTGCGTTGGTGCAGACCCACTCGAGAAGGCTATGCACACACGAAAAACACAAACTTGCACGAACACGCTTAGGTTAACAGACACAAAACGGATAGTAAAGGAGGAAAGCGCGTACCACACGCAGAGTCACAAACACACACACAAACATACATATACATAAATCGGCGTGGGGTCAAAAGAAACTATGTTCAGCTTCAGTTCAAGTCAGAAATTGGATTCTCCTCATGGAAGCTGGGTTGGTCGTTCACAGATCATGAACCCGAGAAACAGGGAGTGATCCAAGCTTCCTTTTTGCCTTAATGAAGGTACAAAGTTCTTTATTTCTTTCAAGTAGCTGTTTCATTACAGAACATCAAGACTTTCTTTCCTTCCTTCCCTCCTCTCTCCTCATTTCTTTTCTCTCTTCCTCTTTGCATTACTGTCTGTGTGTATAGCACATGGTGCGTTTAGCCCGGAGTCAACGGCACCATATTGGTGTAATGTTGCGAGGGAGGAGGGAGACGGGGGGGGGGGGGGGGGCGGGGGGGGATCAGACATTCATGACATAACGAAAAGCTGTTAGCGTTCGGAGCCTCCCGTCGCGACTCCGCCAGGATCCATAATTGTCACCCAAGCCCTCAAAGACGGTGTGTGTAGGTGTGTGTGAAGGGGAGATGGAAGGAGAAAGGGAGGGATGGAGGGAGTAGTGTTTTCTGTGGAAGCTCCAGCTCTTTTTTGTGAGAGCTGTCGCTCTTTGATCACACGGTGGGATTTTTACACACACACTGCGCCAGTTTTACGAGCCCTCATCTCCCACTCTCTCTGACAAGGAAAAACTGCACTCAATTTAAAAGTCTATAGCCTTTATTTTTTCTCTCTCTCTCTCTTTTTTGTATGAGATATATTCTTTCAATCAGCATTTTAAAGATTTGTCTGCTTTTCTTTTTTGGTTTTATTTTTATATGCTGTTTACATGACAAGCCTGTTAAGTTGTGCCTAACTCTAGAGACAATAGACATCATCCCAGTTATTTATTTGACCTTGAACTTAAAAAGTTTTTACATCTCTGCCAGTGATAGTGACATTTTCAGTTTGCAGTTTTTTTTAGTGCACATCTACTTTGTGAGTGTGTGAACAGTCAACCAACAACATACAAACAACAACAAAATCACACTCCAGGCATATACAGTACAAACAGTCCAAACTTGGCAAATATTATCTCATTTCGTATCCAGAGCCCAAGTTTTCAAGAAGTACTCTCTGCACTCATCAATATTGAGAGCTGGGGGGAAAAAGCCTGAACGCCAGTGGCGACCTGGTGATACCCGGGGCCGCTAATAATGTTGGAGGTTGACAGTTCCCTTACTCCTGTATATGAATGTGTGTGTGCTGAAAAGTGAAAATGTCCCACCAAAAGCAAACAGATTCTGGGATATGATTTTTGCGGCCAAAAGGAGCGGGCCGGCTCGCTCACACATGACCACAAGTTGTTTTTTTTTTTGAAATTTAAAAAATGGGATGGAAGAAAGAATATGTGATATATGGGTTTTCTGCGGTTGGCCACCCCTCTTTTTTCTTTTTTTTTTCTTTTTTTCTTAATCTTTGGAAGAATTTCTGCAGTCCTGCTGTAATGTCATTATGCAGTAGTTTCCCTTTAACAATAATTAGCTGCCCTCTGGGATTTTTTTTGTGAACAGAGGTGGTCTAATTAACACACACACACGTTACCTTAGTGATGATAGTGTAGATGGTACCTGGCTGTAGCCCTCCATTAGCACATACATACACTCACACACACACACTTGCATACATCTCCATGGTGATGATGCCCTAGGTAGCTGGCTGGAGCCCTGTTTCTACTGGCCCACACACACACACATATACAGACAAACCACAAACACTTTTTTTTAGCATCTCAAGGAGCATGTCCTTCAGTAACGCTGCTTTCTTTTTCTTTTCGAGTGTTTTTCTTTTTTTTTTTTGGCTCTACTTTTCCAGACATGAAAATATGTTTATGAAAAACCAAACCGAAAAAATTCTTCCCCATGTCTTCTGCCTCTTGAGTACTCAGAAAAATCAAATTATACTAGAGCGTGTGGGTGACAGGAGTAGTCGTCCTTGAATTTAAAAATGTGTACAGAGAAAATTTTGAAACAAAGATCTGTAAATAGAAAATGTAAATAAATCCTATATATGACAAACTGCTTTGAATGTGCTGTCATCTTTGTGTGTGTGTGTGTGCGTTTTTGTGTGTATATGCACTATATATATATATATGTAAGGCATTTTGGATAAAGGATCCACCCACTGGTTCGTTTGTGTGTGTGTGAGAGAGAGAGAGCCCAAATGGAGGTTATGAGCACAGCTGAATATTCACTCCATCTCAAAATATTCCCATGTCCAATTGCAGTCAATTAAACTCAAGGTATGATACATTTCACTGCAGCATGTCCCCAATGTCTCTCCATTTACACAGCCAAGAAACCTGCCTGAACAGTTCTGCAATGTGTTGATCTGTACCAGTCTGCCCCAGTGAGCTATATATTAAACAGCTGTATCTATAATGAAGCCCTTCACTATAATGAAAACATTGAAATCATACACATGCTTTAAATCAAGAGCTTATTAACAGCCTTTACTAAAACACTAGTACATTTTAGCAGGTTCATGTAACACCCATTAAAGCGGCACCACAAAAATAATCTGCGATGTCTCTTCGATATGCGTTAATGAATACAATGTGTGTGTGTGTGTGTGTGTATGCATTAGCCGTCGCAAGTAAGCCAGCCATGGCTAACAGATGTGCTAATGTGCAGTGTGTAGCTAATTGTCTCGGTTCAATTCATACACCGTTCCCACACATACAGACTAACCGGTAAACACTTCTTGTTTGGTCCCTCTGGAGCCAATGACAGTGCCTGTTTGGTTAATGAGGCCTTCCTCTTCAGTGTGTGTGTGTGTGTGTGTGTGTGTGTGTGTGTTTCGGAGACAAAGAGGAAATAAGTGAGAGACAGAAAAGAAAGCCAGACTGCATTCACTTGGAAATGTGTGCGCATACCTCTGTGTGTGTGTGTGTGTGTGTGTGTGTGTGTGTGTGTGTGTGTGTGTGTGTCTGTGTGTGTGTGTGCAGGCCACAGTAGAAGCTCCCTCTCTCTCGTTAGGCTGACTGATGTTCACACAGGCAGCCAATTATGGAGTGCCGGTCACTGAGGACTCCAGTCACTTCACGGGAAATTAAAAATACATTAAAACCAACAATGGTCGCAGGCAGGCGGGCGCGCGCATGTTCGTGCGCACACGCACACACACACATTAGTGGTGGTACCTAAATGAAAGATAGAAGACATTATGCCAGCAAAGAAGAACCAGCTGGAGCACGTGGATTCTGCGGCGAGGCAAAACAGCTACATTATTATTGGGCGCATTACATATAAAGTTTGTTTTTACTCATTTCATTATGGATATTCACCTTACATACCGTTAGCCTCTGTTGTTTACTGTTTATTTGTATGTCACTTTTAATATCAGCGTATACTGTTTACCTCCCAGCGCCCTCAACGCCCACAATTTAGAGCATGTAAAACAAAGCCTACAGTTTGTGTCTGCATGGGAAATCCTTATTGCAATCAATATGTTGTGTTATCTTTACTTGCATATTCTCATGAAGGGCTCACACCGGCGAATGTTGGGGCATCCTGGGATCTTAAAGTGATGTTGAACTTTGGTAGTACCTTGGGTTGTGTAGCTTTCTGGACATGATATAACCCCAAAATTGGCGATTCTCTGTTATCTGTTGCTTTGGTTGAGGAGATTGGAGAATTGTGTTTTTCTCTCTCCATTCACTGCCATTGTATGGTAGAACAGGTCTGAAAATCACACTTCTAGCACATAAATGAACGTGAACAAAGCAGATTCTGACAATTTATATAAAAAACTAGTCATGTTGCTGAACTGTTTTTGAGTCAGTGTGTAAGTGTAACACCAAAATCCGGTTGGAGGAAACTTACACCGATGGAACGAAGAAAATAGTGCGTTTATCAATAATTGTAAATAGGCGAAGAAAGGTGGGAGACAGGACTTTGACAAAGCAGATTCGGCCAATGTACAAAAAAAACGAGTCGCTTACTTTTTTTCGCCAATTTACAAACGCATCTCCAAGGCAGAAATGGTGAAAGTGACTTCATGGCATTTTGGTTCGCACATTTTGCCCGTGTCTAAAATCAATTTCCTGAACCAATTTCGAAGAGAGTATGTGCAAAAAGAGCAGCAGCATTATTGTCACAATGAAGGATAACTTATACAGATGGAAAACGTCTCTGGAGAGGATTTCAGATGCACTGTGGAGGCGGTGGGAGCTATGATGTAAACCGGTTTCAATTTAAAGTTTCTGCTGAGGCAATGGAGGGAACCAAAGATGTCGGGGAGGGGGGGGGGGGGGGTGAATAGAAAATCATCTCTCGACACTCAAGAGTGGCAAATTTAATATCGCTGTTATGAGTTACAAAATGTGAACAAAATATTAGGATCACCCTCCTGATATTGAGCCCATGCTTTTTCTCCAAGCATAAAAATCCTTCCTTAACCTGTCACCTCCGCTTCATCTACAGCTCCCATTCATGGATGAAGTGGATTTAATTGGGAAGATCAATAAGGGATCAAAGCTTCCAACTGGATTCATCTGGATGTTTTTGACAAATTTTCCAAAAACAGCCAACATGGTTTAATAGTTAATGGCTTGTGTGTTTTTTAGCTTATTGTGATCTGTGAATACGTTTTTTGGTTTACCTCCTAAACAGGCTGAGAAATCAACACCAGCCACATGCTAAATTGTTAAATTTTCACTGTGGCTGTAAGTTTGTTTACCAGGTATCTGCAGATTTGAGAAAGCCAAATGTAAGACTTTTAAAGACCTTTTTTAACGCTACCTGTAATTAAATTTAAGACAAAAAAAAAGTAAAGAAACAAAGCTGTCAAAACCTTTATTTTTTCACTGAACATAATGAAAGTTGTGAAACTATAATTAGGCAGTAGAAGAAAAAGGGATGGCAGGAAATTAATTGTTCAGAGACATGAAGTCCAACTGTGTTTAATAAACTAGATACAATGCATATTGTACCAATTACCTTGTTCTGTATTAATCTAAGAGTGGACATGCAGCACAAAGAAACCTGCCATTACATGATGAAATAATAATAAGGCCTCTAGTAACTGGATTTAAAACATTTTAATAAGACCTTAAGACCTTAAATTTAAATAATTTATATTAAGACTTTTTTAGACACCCTGTCCTAATCTGGTACATTTTTTATTCTAGTCAGCTGATGAAATGGTAAAAGTTTGTTTCCTCCCCCTGCTCCTAAGATGAGGAGCGGCCGCGCCGTTCAGAGATGAAACTTCAAGGCTATTTAAAGAACGCACTTCATTTGAACCCTTGCAACAAAGAACTGTATGTCTCTTTAAATTCACATTTTCAAATCTCATTATCTGATGACTAATATCAAGGGCTTTGTACAGACAATTATGGAGCTTAACGGCCACGGACTTTCACGTGACATCCCTTCCTCTCCTTCTTTTGATGCACAAGTTGAGACGTGTCAGCGTGTTTCGTCTGCTCATCACCTCGAGCTCAGCCTCGACGGGACTGAGCTCCTATCCTTCACTAATAAATCCCATCCACTTTATGACGCCTCCATCATCACTGACAGCAGCATGGTGACTTCTTCCAACGCCGCTAAGAATCTCAGTTTGAACACACACTGTGCACAACTTACTGCTTTACAACATCTATCAAACTCTGGCCCTTTTCCTCACCAGCCTCCCATTGGAACCTGCCACCAGCAAAGGATAGGTCACCCCAAAAATGTTAATTCGGTCATTATGTACTCATCCTCATGACATTACAAAATTGGATGAGTGTTTTTTTCTTCATACAACTTATCAGGAGTTCGCCAGGATCGCCCGTGGCCGCATGATGTCGCGAGGTTTGGGAACGCAGAAGCTGAATACAATGAAGGAAGACTCGATTTGCATTAAATAATTGATAAAATCCACTCACAGAGCGATGGCATGGTATCAGAAAAAATGGATTATGCTGCACAAGCTTTATGGAGGACATTTATGGACATGTTTTTGCCTTTAGGCTTTTTGAAGCCTAAAGGGCTGGACTCCATTTAATGCAATTGTTTGGAAGAAAGCCTTTCTGGCAGCGAGCCTGGAGAACTCCTGGTAAGGTGTAGTAGATAATGACCAAATTTAAATTTTTGGCTGAACTATCCCTTTAATACCAGCATTTCCATTTATGACCCTTGAAGAAGCAGAAGCCTCAGTAATTCTTCTCATAACTATTGTTTGAATTGTCAAACAAAAATGACTACCATCTTTTATTTAAACATCTCTTTTCAGGCAAGTAATCTCATCTGACCATTAAAATATCAGTTATTCATACAGAGGGTCTGGGTTCAACAGGAAAGTCCTATTGCTTGGCTTGTAAAACCATTGTTTACCTTAAAACTGTATTCATCAGTGCTTCCTTTTAACATCAATAAATCATAAACACGTTAATTTTGAGACATTAGTGTAATTACTGTAAACAAACAAGACTATCGCTGAGGAGCTTGGCAACTGCTTGGCAAGTGCTACCAGCCTCTACATTGCATTTAACATTGGCCTCTGCAGAATTTATGGCACAAAAGAGGAACTGTTTTTACTCTGCAAGTAATAGACTTAAACTTTAGTCCAGTTGCACTATTCTAACTGCATAGTTTCAATTTCCTGTTAGCCTACCTTGTCAGAGAGAATATTAGTTGTTATCAAAGGCTGTTATTGGCTTTTAACCTTCTTCTTGCGCTTCAAAACAAATGCCGGGGAGGTGGGACAAATAGCAATATCCTCTGTGCAACAAGAAGCAGCAGGGTTTATGGGAAATGTGGCATTACTTCTGAGAAACACAAAATGCTACGTAAAGAACCTTTAAATAAGCAGGGCAGAGCGGGTACCACCCGAACAAAAATGAACTCATTTGTTTTCAGCGGCAACTTTTAGTCTCAAGTGGTCTACATGCCGTTTCACAAGCCTTACCCCCCTGCCAAGAAAAAGTTACTGTACCACAAATGCAAAAAGCTCTCCATTTGTGGTCGCCATGGTAACGTCCAGTTCAGGGACAAAGTCATCACTTTTTATTTTTTACAGATTATCCGTTGCCACTGAAGAACTAAGTGCTGCTCAAGAGTGCCACCTAAGAGCGCACTCCGTGTAATATACTGTGCTCTTTTCACACTAACACAGATGTTCGCCCTCCGTCTTGACAAACGATTGTATCTTCTCACACGACAGCGGAAAGCACTAGCGTGGATTATTTATCTGTTATGGCGGCGATACAGTCGGCGCTCTCCAACGTGCTCAGCGGCAGCGAGCGTTTTGATGCATTTGTCTGCCGCTCAGACGGCAGTAAGCTGACTGATGGTGAGTCATGCCTTGACACCTCTCCGGAAGCCGCTGAGAAACCGCTCCAACTATTACTGGGACACGGTGAACTGTGCCACGCCGTGCCGCACCATCTGCTGCATTTCGCTGTGCGTTTCTACAGGCTGGCAGAGTAGAATTGCCGCCGTGGATCTAAAACTCGCTGTCTCGCTGTTAAATATTACAGAAGTCATTAGCGAACGAATGACCTTTGCTGTTCAAAGTCGCCTCATGCTTTTAGACGATGTAATTACCTGTACTTTCAAAATGGTGTGTGATGAACATGCAGGTAGCAATGTTCCCAAAGTAGATCTATACAGTATTTTTTGGAATGAAACCCTTCAACTGGATAAGCCAGCTAGATTTACAGCACCTACAGTAACAGTCGCTCTCATCCCTTCAATGCTGCGACGGCTGTTTTTCGAGGTGATTGGGTAAGAGCGGCTTCCAAGAGAAAAATGCAGCATTTCAGGCCCACACCAATTTAAAAACTGCAATATGAACGTCTCACCGCTCTTACGCTGGTGTGTGTGTCTGTGTGTGTGTGTGTGTGTCCTCTATCAAAGTTAGGCCACCAGGCTGCTGTGTTGGCTAAAATAGCAGCCGACCCCGCTGGCCCTAAGCCTAAGTGACTCTGTGGCGATAAAGACAGAATGGTTAGCAATGACACACACAGGATATGTAATTAACTGGTGTGTGTGTGTGTGTGTGTGTGTGTGTGTGTGTGCGTGCGTGACTGTGTGACTCCTGCTTTTCATTTAGCAGCTTAGCCAATACAATCCCACCAACAGAACAGTAGATTCATCCACCAACACTAATGGCAATTACTCTTCTTACTAGGTTTGATAACAAGAATTAATTATCCTTTTTTGAATTAGTTAAAGTTAAGAGATTAATTAAAACAAAATCTTTAATCTTTTATTCTTTTCATCTCATCCATGTGAAAACCAGTTGAACTATTCACTTAAAAGAGTTTGGGTAAACCCTGCATGAGTGTGTGTGTGTGTGTGTGTGTGTGCACATGGTTGCATATGTATATATTTGTACTGTATGTGTCTGTGTATGTGCATCCGTGTGTCTATTTTGGTGTCTGTGTCTGACTATATGTGACACTATTCTGTATCTGTGTGAAAATGTCTATATACATTTGTGCCCACGCATGTGTGTGTGTGTGTCAAGTCTTGTCATTTCCACTGCCACATGACAGTTTATAGAGTACCACGCTGCACAGTACTTAGCACCACAAAACCTCATGCTGTGACAATACATGTCGCCTGGCAGGTTGCCATGATGTGCATGTGTGTGTGTGTGTGTGTGTGTGACAAAGAGAGAGAGAGAGTGTTTAAGCCTGGGGCAAGTTGTGCTATGTTTTAATTTCCTTGTGTGCATTTTGTGAGTGTATGTGTGTCTGTGTGTTCATGATGCTTTTTTGTCTGTGTGTGTGTGTGTGTGTGTGGGGGGGGGGGTCTGCATGTTTGTGAGAATGCCCCCCTACACACACACACACACACACACACACACACTCACAGCCTCATCAGTGAGGCTCTTGAACACAAGCCGCTCATTTTGCAGCAAGAATTCCTGCACAGATGAAACGAGTACAGAAACAGATGTGGAACCAAATTAAACAAATACAAAAAGCTTGGGTTCATTATAGAGAGACTCCTCACATCATTTTCTTTTCATCACTTTTGATATGAAATTGTATGGTAAAAAGCACGCATAGTAATGCTGCAAGGTGCAAGTGAGAAACAAAGTGAAAGAAAAAGCCTCGGAAAATAATAGAAAAACAGCATGTCTATTTGATAAGACTTGAATCCCGTGCTGTGTGGGCAGCGCTTTGCTTTTCTGCAAGTTCATCTGCGGCAAAACGTGTGACATCATGCGATGGCGACGATGGCACACTACGGCTGTGTTTTCATCATCGCATTTGCAACTGGTTTTAGAATTAGAGTCGGGGAAATACTCAGAATATGAAAATCACACTGGGTTAAGGCTCGTTTGAGGGCGCTGTCCGCCCTCGAAGGTTAGCGTGGGTTATTCCAGGTTTTTTGCTATGCTAATTCTGGGATTACAGTTAGTTAATAATATTTTCTTCCCTCCACAACTGTTGGATTGAAATCTGTTTTGAGGCGGAAGTGGGAGCGCAGCCTGTGAGTCAGGCGGCGAGGACAGAGCAGCCGGCGGGGCGGCGGCCTGGAATCTGCTTATTTGGGCTGAGCTGAGTTAGACGGTCGGTTGGTTTAGTTTCCCCCCCGATGCTGCGTCACTGAGACTCCACTAGTGTGTGTGGAGAGACAAACATGCAAACAGAAACACACACACACACACACACACACACACACACAGACCCAACTACTGTCCAGAAACAAACACATGCCAAAACAGTTATATATACTGATATTCTAACACACACATGCACACACACACACACAGCAATTGTCACAAACAAACCGTATGCACAGACACACACACACACATACACACCCAACTACAGTCCAGAAAAAGGCACTTACCCCACACACGCCTATATATAGTTACATTCTAACACACACACACACACACACACACACACACACACACAGCAATTGTCCCAAACAAACTACCCAACTGTAGTCCAGAAAAAAAACACATACCACACACATGGCTATAGTTGCATTCTAGCAAACACACACACACACACACACACACACACACACACACGCGCGCACACAAAGACAAGGTCCTGGACTATTAGACCTACAGTGACATTGCTGAGCCATAGTTACACACACACTCCTATTGTCCCATTGTCCAGAAGACACATAATGTGCACACACACACATGCACACACACACACACACACAGCAATTGTCCCAAACAAACTGTATGCACAGACACACACACACACATACACACCCAACTACAGTCCAGAAAAAGGCACTTACCCCACACACGCCTGTATATAGTTACATTCTAACACACACACACACACACACACACACACGCGCACACACACAGCAATTGTCCCAAACAAACTTCCCATATGCACAGACACACACACGCGCGCACACACACACACATACACCCAACTGTAGTCCAGAAAAAAAACCACATACCTCACACATGGCTATAGTTGCATTCTAGCAAACACACACACACACGCACGCGCGCACACACACACACACACACACACACACACACACACACACAGACAAGGTCCTGGACTATTAGACCTACAGTGACATTGCTGAGCCATAGTCACACACACACACCTATTGTCCCATTGTCCAGAAGACACATAATGTGAACACACACACACACACACACACACACACACACACACACACACACACACAGTGCCCTGGCCTATTAGACGTACAGTGACATTGCTGAGCCTCAGCATTTCCCCTCCATCTATCTTGGCTCTGTAGCTGCTCTCTCTGCAGACTGGACCTGACCTCCGCTCTACATACAACCTCCTCCTCTTTTTTTCTTCTTTTCTTCTCTCGTCTTCTCTCTCCTCCTCACTTTTGTTCCGTTCTCTTCTAGCCTCTCCTCTCCTCCTCTCCTCCCCCTCATCTGGAGGAGTGAATCACAGAGCCGTTGGAGGGTTTATTATGCAAGCTGCCTTGTTAGCGGCTATGATTAATCTTCATTTGAATTTCAGAGGAGGGCTAAACTGCTGCATTTCAGAACAGGGATCGGCGGCGATTTCAAGACTGTTCAGCCCGACGTGACGGAGCGAGAGACGAGCCTGCTGCTTACTGCCTGCTGCACCTCCTTCACTTAACACGCAGCAGGGAGAACAGAATAGAATAGAATAGAATAGAATAGAATAGAATAGAATAGGATTTGTATATGTAGACCAGAAAAGACTACAATCTGGATGTGTGGACTAACAAGAGAAGACAAAAGTACAAATTGAAACATGATACTTATTTTGGAATATCTAGACTTGACTAGACTAATAGAATAGAATAGAATAGGATTTGGATATGTAGACCAGATTATCTAGAAAAGACTTGACCAGACCAGAATACACTAGACTAGATGAAAATAGACTAGGCTAGACCAGAATAGGAAATTAAATACTGTCACTGTTGGTCACTGAGTCCCAGCACATATTAACTTATAACAGACTTAACTAAAGTAGTCTAGACTAGACTAGACTAGAACAGAACAGAACAGAACAGAACAGAATAGAATAGAATAGAATAGAATAGAATAGAATAGAATAGAACAGTGTCCAGCCAAATGGTCACTGAGGTCGAGCACATATTAACTTATAACAGACTTAACTCAACTAGACTGGACCAGACTAGCCTAGACTAGACAAGACTAGACTAGACTAGACTAGAATAGAACAGTGTCCAGCCAATTGGTCACTGCGGCCCAGCACACATTAGCCTAGTTGCCTATAGGTTCATGGAGTGTGTGTCCTTGTGCTGAGTCGTCTATTTAAAGTCGCTGCCTCCTCTCCTCTCCTCTCCTCTCCTCTCTTCTCCTCTCTTCTCCTCTCCTGTCCGGTGGACGACGCTCTGAAGCCCGTTTGGAGTCCGAGGTCACCGACCGTTTTCCCTCGGCCTTCTCCTTCACCATGACCTGAAAAACAAGACTCACCTCGAGCTGCTTCAAGGAGGGACTGACAACCATGAGTTTCATTCCAGCAAAAAAAAAAAAAAAAAAAAAAAAGGAGTTATTTTATGTTCCTGCTTTTTCTCTTCTCTCAAATGTCATGAAACCTCCAGTAGGACTTGGTGAAGAGGAAAAGACAGTGTGTGTTTCTGGGAAGTTTGCCTCAGCACGCTACAAACTCAGTAATATATTTTTGATTAATGTCATTTATTTCGGATTTAAACTTTTTTATTGGCTCTAGCAACCCAATGTAACTTTGAGTCTATTTGGGTTAGGCTTGATATTGGCCTTTTATTAAATATCGAATATCAGCCAGGCATGCCGTTCGCTGCCGATGTGATGGAGGCTCCTCCCTGACCACAGATACATAAAAACTGTAAAACCGGCAATGACATTTTAGTTTATTGTCACATTTTACTTCGTAAGAATTAAAAAAAAAAAAAAATAAAATAATTTCATTGTTATGGGTTTCAATGAAGAGTTCTAGTGTCACATGGTCTAAATGCTGTTTCAGAGGCTTTTCCACCCTGTCAAGAATAAAATTCAAAGGGAAACACTGAATACTTTTCTTGTCAATGAAATGGTCAAATATTAATCAAAAGTCGAAATGGTCAAAAGTCCATAATGTAATGTACTAATTTCTTTGTGATGTACTGAAATGCTTTGGCAATATTAGTTCTCTTAAATTTAAATTGAAAAGTGATTTTAGAAAAAGTGACAACTACCTATTAATGACTGGTTTTAAAGTACAACTCATTATGGAATATTATTGATTTTTTTTTGTTTTTGTATTTGTTTTTGCCAAATTCAGGTCAGGCAGTCAGTCATAGATCTGTCGCTTCATGAGATGATGTGCTTCGTCAGATGGCCTCTAGAGGGCGTCTTTGACTGCGAGATGCATTGTTTCCCACACAACGTCAAAAGTTAATCAGTGTATAGAAATTGATCTATATCGATCTCTGATGCGTCTGATGTGCGCATCACATCATGTCTGTCATGTGGAGACTAGCAGCATTGAACTCAATCCAACAGAGTCTCCGGTTTGAAAACAAAGGTGAAACCTAACATTCCACAATCTGCTCCAAACTCACCTGTGTTAGTAACGGGATTTGCAGACAGTAACTCGTCTACAAACTTTAACGGTAGGTAACATTATTATCTTGTGGTATTTAAGTAACAGTAGTGGAATTAGGTAATTTAACCGTCCTGCAGTGTTTCAGTTGAACACACGCGCCGTGGGCCTGTACAGGATCTGTGCTTGTTTTACCTTCACACAGCAGTTTGGAATGAAAGCCTTCACTTGTTTATGTTGGTTTAATTTGGTTTAAACTTAGAAGCAAAAAGGAAGTCTGTACTCCAAAGTTGGACACAGGTGCAACCTTAAATATAACACTGAAACAGAAATAAAGCCACATTGATCTGGATTCAGATGACGGTTAAAAGACGAAAATATTGTGATTTTACAATATCCTGATAAATATTAGATTTTTTTTTTTATTTGGAAACAAAGATGATGTGTCTCTTCCACTTTATTACATTGGAATAAGCCTGAGATAGAAAATCTGGCATCAAAGGATAAAAGCTCAAGATCTGTAATGAGTATCAGGTAGCTACTTGACTGACGTGCAGTGCAATCATTTTGCAACTGTTGAGCTAATTGAAGTGGTACATCTAACTCTGACACTTGATTTCTCAATAGTTAGCATAAATTTCCAATGCTAATCTCCTATATCTGACAGCTGCAGCGGGGCCTTGAATTAGTTTACATTTGAATGTGTCTGCTATTCTGAGTCTGTTTTGATCCCTCCTTGTTTTCTGCTCTTAAAGACTGGTGCTAGATCAGAGGTTTGATCCTGTATATTCATCAGAGAGTTTTCATTTTTGGCCTCTCTGAGTGGGTTAATTGACTGAGCAAAAAATAGATTTCTTTGTTGAGCGTTTTTTTTTTTTTTCAGTTTGCTCAAATTGTTTCATTTGTGTCTTCCTGTTCATACATCTGCCTCTCTTTCTCTCAGTCTCTGTCTTTTTCTCTTTCTGTCTCACTTTTCTTGCTCTCACTCTTTGTGTCACACTCTCTTTGCCTCTCTCCTTCTCTCTTTCTCAACAGACACCACGTTTCCATCAGCGGCAGGCATGGTGGCCCTGAAGGACCCTCATTTTCATACATCCAATCTGTTTTCCCAGGTACTGCCCCTACCACACAATTAACAAGCAGCTGCATTAAGTTAGCAGCCGACGGTGCACGCACTGTTTTGAAGTAAACAAAAGAGCTTAGTTAGCTGTGACAAAGGAGCGCTAATTTAAATGTATACTTTATATTTCAATAATGACGTATGGTGTTTTGTAAATGAAACGAGATGGGGGTGTTATACACCGAATTGATTGTGTTTCTCGAGCGTAAAAGCTTTGCGTTCGAATACCTTCATATCCGCCTAATTAGAGACGACTAATGCCCGTAATGTGTTTTTCATCTGTCTTCTGAAGCTTCTGCGCTTGGCGTCTTGTTGTCGAATTGGTTTTAAATGAAAACTAAATGGAGTTTGTGGGGTTACACGCCGCTATCACCTGGCTGTCAGCAGAGAGTCTGAGGCAGCTGGTACAGTTACGTAAGATTATGAACCTGTAAAGGAACATCTGATAATGGAGAAAGGATAAATCAAAGCACGTATGAACTGGCAGACACACACACACACACACACGTGCGCACACACACACACACACACGCCAACTCCGTCATTATTGCTTCTGTGTCCACGTGTACTTGTCAATGTCCTCACAGTATGATGTACACGCTCCCACATCTGGTGAGGGTCACATAAACACACACACACACACACACATTACATAACTCACATGCAACTCACACACACACTATGCTACTAATATACTCTACTGCCTATATGCACTTCCTGTTAAGCACACACTGTACATTCTGTCTGACCTGTTACCATGGAGCGCTGCCGAGCGCTCTCATAGGGATTCGTACTTTTTCCTCAGTAATAATAATAATATGATATAATAATATGTTCTTTTCACGGCTGTCTAGACAAACATGATATACATTCTATTTTTCCTTTTCTGGTGATTGGTCTGGTTAGACCATTGGACAAGTAATGGCTAAATATACAACAACTGGACATGAAAAAGAGATATGTGAAAAAGATTGTTGTGGTGTGGGTGTAGATCCATTCAGTAATGTTATAAGTAAAAGTGAATAGTCTGATAAGGTAGTCTCTAATCCAAATGCACTACAAGTTTTAGATTGAGAAGACTCAGCTCAGTTACTGCAAACGGCTGGTTTTAGCTAGCTAGCTATCAGGCTACTTTAGTAAAGCAACCACTGTCATTATTAACATGTGACTACCAGCCACTACTAATGCTGTCAGATGTATTTACAACAAGCTGACTAGATACTACAGTTAACTAGCTAACTAGTCGACATTATCTAAACACAAAATAGATCAGATTTGTTAGTGGTGAAATGGTCAGTTACCAGTCAACAGACCCAGGCACAGAAATTAACCATGTACTGACTTCTGCTGAGACGGCAAAACTGTACATTTAGAAACACAATCATCTGTTCTCAGCCACTGTTGCATTGTCCAAGAACTGAGGACCTCCAATATGGCCGCCAGAGGGTGCGTTACATCACCTGAAAGCCCTCTATTGGTTAGTTAATATTGGCGATACAAAAAATGGAAGCCTATTCTACTCTTGCACTAATTCTGCTGGAAGAAGAATGTAACGTAATGCTCTGTTTACATGGCATATGGAGAATACGATGGCTTACTTCTTAGAAACGGGTGGCACTGCAAACACCTTGACAAAAAAACAATCGGGCTATCAATTTAGTGCATCAACCAATCATATTGAGCACATGTACAGTAGATATAAGAACAGTAAACTTGAGATTCTTTATAACACAAGACAAAGCCACAAAAAAAAGACAATGAAGTTGCTCAGATTCAGATTCTGGACACAAGGCAGAAAGATTACACAAGAACCCAGTGAACACTATATGGTCTTTAGAGTAATTGCATTTAACTGTCCCTTCACCGCTTTAGAAATGTCAGGAAGTGTAGTACATTAATGGGACTCTCCGCTCTTGAAGTGTGGGTTTCTTCGTTCCTTTATCTAAGCGTGGGAGACGTCTGGCTGTCAGCAGTCTGGCTGGCTTCCTTTGATGGAGCCTGCTGGGAAATCTGCAGGGAAGCTTCTCCACTTCGGGGCACTGAGGAAGGGAAAAGGTGAGGACAGGACCGTGATGCACAAGTACAAAAGAGGACACGCTGACACAGAGAAGGACACAAGACTAGATTTCAAAATCTGTTGAGGAGCACAACTGTCTGATGGCCTCACAGACCGCTGCCAAGTCCCAACACAGGATATGGATGGGTGTGCTCAAAAATTGTTGGGATAGACTGGATGGGGTGACAGGTGACTTTCAGAGTCCCCTGTCATGCAATATCAATGTCTTCTTAGTCCAATGTTAGACTAAGATGCCATTCCCAGTAATTGGGCATTTTATACTAAATTACTATTAAGGAAATACAGTGTTCACTCTCCCTTTTGAAAATAAAAAATTAGTGAAATGAGCACGTCTCAAACACAGGACTACGTCTTGTGGACACGAATTATGTCAAGATTATGTTTCTCCACCACAAACTGGATTCTGTGACAATAGCAGGAATTGGGCATGCCATTTTCACTGATAACAGTGAAATAATTTAGGCAACTAAAACACTTTGGTAAAGGTTAGGGAAAGGCTTTTGTCATGATTAAATAAGAAAAACTTCGGTAGAAATCTGCGCGGTAAGAGTTGGGAATCGAACCCGGGTCGTCAGAGTTTAAGGCAAATGTTTACACCCATCCACAAATTTCAATGTCAAACTAATTCTTTTGTGATGGGAAAACGTATTTCTCTCACTTTTCATGCATGGAACATGTGCATTTGTATTTTAAGACATGGTGCTCATTTCACAAAATTTAAGGAGATGATGAGTGAACAGGGTTTGCGACTGCAGACTTAATTTGTTATTTTAAAGAGGATGTTCAGATATTGAGAGACGACACCAAACTGTCCTTGTTTCCTGTTCCAGCAAGTATTCTCAATAATGCTTGCATAAAAGGTTCTCAATGGATCCAAGGTAAAGCCTGTTTTGAGAAAGGAAGCCAAGTCACCCTTTTTATGTGCAAATATTTAAAAAGCCTTTTATTGTTATGGTTGCCTTATGCGTATAGACACCCCAGATTAAGATATTTTTGGCCGGAACATGTAGGGCAGCCATAACAATTAGGGCTTTGTTAAACCTTTTTAAACCTTTAAAATTAAGAGTTTCATTCCAAAATGAAATATCCACCATTTGAAACACCTGCTCTTACCAAGTGACTGCTGGCATAAAAATAGAGCATGTTAGGCGTTATGAGTCATCTTAAGACCTTGTCTTACAAAATAGTTATATTTTTAAGGAGAGAATCATCTGTGTATGTGTGTTTTAAAATAGACAATACATTTTGTTTGTTTTTTTCAAAATGGATAACTAGAATTTTGGAATGAAATCAAGAAAACACTAGCTTGGCTTCATTTCTCTGCGTTTTGCGATGCAGTGCTGCTCCATATCCTTATCCAGTAGAGTTGAGTGAATTTTATATGTATAATGGAGACGTCGAGAGAAGTGCAAATATCATGTTTTTGTAATGCTGATTTTACCAAAAGTTGAGCATGATGCAGTTTCAAATCTCTTGTGTTGCTATTAAACTCTGTTTGCGGATGCTGAAATCGAATTGATAAGCTCCAGGCATGGAAAAATATTAGGTATAAGCAAAAAGTCTGTGTGGTAGGTAGTAGGGCTCCAGCAACACTCCTCTTTTGCTCTTACACCAGGGTCATCGGTCTCATTAGCCTTTTGTCGGTCAGACCCAAGTAGGTTTGGCGTTGTGAACAAGGTGTGGGTTCAGCGTCAGGGAAGGTTAGCTGTAGTGTACTAATGGGTGGTTCACTGCAAAAAACATCCATCTTAACAAGTCATTTCGGCCCATATTCAGTCTTCAAATCTTATTTTTCTTAAAACGAGAACAATTCTGCCAATGGGGTGAGATCACTCTGCTTGCTTCCAATGCAGTTTCACTTGTTTCTGAAATTTTCTAGAAATGAGTGTCAATATCTTGATAGTCAGAAGTCAGAATAAAGAAGATCACTGCACTACTATCAAGAATGTACTATCTAACGTAACTAATGTAACTATCAAGAAAATTACACTTGATTCTGCTAAATTCTTTAAACAAGTTGATTTGCATTGGAAACAAGTGAGATTATCTAACCCCATTGGCAGACTAATTCACTTGTTTTAAGAAAATTAAAATTTTAGGGCTCAATAATAGACTAAATGACTTGTTAAGATGGAGATTTTTGCAGTGGGATGCTCAAGCTTTCTGTTGAGCCTTCTGGAGGTGCTGTGGCCCTAAGAAAGGGGATCTATATGACATGATTCTGATGTGATTTATTTAATTTCAGCGTCAAACATTTTAGATGCCCATTAGTGCTTTGTCACATTGCAATATGGGTATGACAAACATGTTCCTTTGTATTTCCTCATACTGTTATATATAAATATATATATATATTTTTTTAAGTTATCCAAAGTCTTCTCAAAACCCTTTTGTTTTCAGTTTCCACTGAGAATATGACAGGATCTCGCCTGAAGTAGGACTCAGGCCCTCCTTGCAGGAAAGTAACTTGCAGTTACTGGGGAGTCACTCCACCACCAGCTGAAGCTATTGATCGAACCCAGAGCTTGTTTGACACCGGGTAATCTGTCATACTTCCATGTGTTCACACCAGTTTTTCCCCTCAGAGGTTTTTCTCAGCAGGGTGGAAAGGCACTCACAACATGTGACACTAAAACTCTCCACTGAAAGAGGATATTTTGGTCTAATCTGGAATATCATACATATTCCAGGGTATAGCTGCTCTTCTGGAGACGGAGTCTTATCTTGACAATTCAAGGGAGTGGGAAACACTGCTCTACATGCATAGCTGTGAAAACACGTTTCATTGATATGTGAGAATGTGAGAGATAACCATAAAGCTTTAATAAACTAGCAGGAGACTTCATGTAACATAAATCACTAACAAATGCGACCATATGGCTGAACACACAAATGGACATGCAAACTATTAGCAGGAGTCACATTGCTCCAGCGACGGGTAATGCACTACATCCAAGAAGACAGTCGAGCGCATACTATGGAGTCATGCTGAAACGTACAGTACGCTGTCTCCTCTGTTCTCGGCGGGGGGTCCCATGAATGCTGTATGCGGAATCACGTCCGTAAATTAACATTTCAATGCGCTGTGTGTAAATTGTGGATGACGGGGGGGAGGAGAAGGTGGAGGGGAGGGAGGAGACGGAGGGGAGGAAGCGGGGCAGATTTCTCCGCTGGCAGCAGCCTCCTGCCGAGATGCTGCCTGCCTCGTTTCAGGCCCGAGCGCTTGAGCATGGAGAGAAAAAAAAAAAGAGCGAAAAAGAGAAAGGAAGATAGGCAGATAAACTGAGAGCGAGAGAGAGGAAGAGAGAGAGGGAGAAGTAAGAGATAGAAAGGAAAGAAGATAACGTGAGTGAGGGTGTTAGAGAGAGGCGGATAGAGGGTGTGAGAGAGAAAAAGAGAGAGAGAGCATAGGGTAACAAACCGCATTTCACAGTAAGTACTCTAAGCAAATGTGCAGCGCTCGGCCCGCCAGCACAACACTATTCATATGTATGCTACCACACTTCAGAAGCAGATTTGTTCAGGCAGCCTGCTGGGTTTCACAAGAGCGGGGGGCATTCCTTCTCCAGATACATTTACCATTTACCATAATGCACAGCAAAAACGCCCCAAAATCTGTGACTTGGCCCCCTGCTCCGGCCACAGCTGAAGGTACATCTGGGTATTTCTACACTTCAAAATAGATTACTTATTTTTTTTTAATTGAAGGAAAATTCTGAACATTTTCACCATGGACCCTATTTTCCCTATTAAAAACAGCTCGATTGGACTGTATTGGAGGCAAGCGAGGCGCATTTCGCCTTGAGCACACTGATGAGATTTTGGTCAGAATTGATTGGTATGATGGAAAATGATAGGAAAATAGGGTCCAGGTTGAAAATGGCAGTAATTATCCTTTAAAGGAGAGCGGGCAGTTCCCTCTCCAAAGTATTTTTTTTTTTGCTGTAAACTGAGACGGAGACAGGCAGAGAGGGAGACAGAATGAGGAGGACACAGGCGAGAAGCTTCTGGTGGGATTTGATTCGAGGAAAGCAGAAGTGATGGCCGATGGAACATTGTGTATTAATATCAATTTAACTATCCCCAAAATAGTGAACCTCACCCGTTACAACCCTGACAGACTAATTGCTGCTCCGTGCTTCACGCAGTGTACAACTTTTTTCCTTGCAGTGATCAAAACACTCGGAGCCCAGTGAAATGTTTTCTAGATCTGTACATATTTCTGTTTATTCTGTTTTTTTTTTTTCTAATACTGCCTTCCATAGCTTATCATTAGTGCAATCAGTCAGGATCCAACAGAAAACCATGTACAGAAAGAGACCTATTTCATACATTTCTATTTTTAAGTTTTAAGGTTAGGAAAAAACCACACAGCTGTATTTTAGGTTTTTTCCACCTTCAAGGGAATGCGCAAAGCTTGGTAACTGCAGCTGTTTTGATCAATACCTGACTCAGGTTGTTTTCCAGTTATCGTCATACCGCAAAAGACATTTAGATTGAAGTTTTTTCATCAAAGCAGCCCTTTAAGTTGCTTGACCTTTCTGTAAACTCCAGCGTTAATTGTGCAAGTTGTTTCTCTGGCCCTCCTCCAGAGCGATTGTAGCCGTTCTCCCCCCTCACTGAGAGGGGCTTAGGAGTTCAACATAACAGCAGCTTGACCCTCTGTAGTCCGCCGGTCTGCTTCTCTGGCGGCCGCTTGTTTTCTGCCAGGTTCCCGGCTCCCGCTGAGTCCCTGTCTCGCTGATGAAATTGAAATTAGGTATTAATATTAAACTCAGAGTATCATTAAACTCTATTCCGGCCTCGAACCCCGCTCCTTAAAATAAGCTCACCTTTCATGCGCTCTGTCTCTTTTTCTCTTTTGTACTCGTACTCCTGGCTTGGCGGGGCTCATGCTGCGCTGGTGGCTGGTGTGCATGTGTGCGTGTGTGTCAGTGTGTGTGTGCGCCCGGATACCTGTGGTTTTATGTGTCCATTACTGTCCTCTGCACATGTGAGGGGGGAAAAAAAAGCAGCGAAAGAGAGAGAAACAGAGGGAGAGAGTGCAGGAAAAGAAGATAGTTAACTGAGTGAGAGAAGCTCAAAGATGTAATACCAGTTGCCATGGCAATAGAGTGCTTAATTCTTGGGTCCGTTATCACAGAGATTGGCAGTAATATACTGTTGGATAAAAGCGGAAATGTCAGTACTGCGGAAGAGGAATGTGTGATGTGGAAGTGTTAGCCTGGTGCTGGATGAAGCCTTGTTGCTCTCAGTGGCTTTGTGTTTGTGGGGTGTGTGTGTGTGTGTGTGTGTGTGTGTGTGTGTGTGTTTGTGGGCTGTGTGTGTGTGTGTGTGTGTGTGCGTGCGTGTCTGTTTTGACTGTGTTTCGGTATTTGGTCCATTCTCCTGTTTCATCCTTCTGTAACCTTTTATAATTCATGTTAGGCATTTTTATTTTTTTTTATTATCATTTTACCTTTTGTTATTATTGTTTTATTGCCTGCACTTTGTAACTCTGTTTTGAAAAGTGCTATACAAATAACTTTTACTATAAGCTCAGCAAAATCACCAAATTCGTGATGGCTAGTCCAATAAAGGCAGTATTGTATAATACAATATGTTCAGAAAGAACTGCAAAAGACCTTAGTCAGAAATACATCAGTGGCTCCTGATATGAATACAAATATTTACCAAATATTTGCTTACAAATATTCAACATGTTATTGTTAAAAATCCGCCAAGTACCTTCATTTCATCCACTCGTGCTTAACAACACCTTATGGAAGTGCAATTCATGGTTCTTGTTATCTATTGTGGACCCTGTTGAAGCTTTGTGCTCTTCTGCTTAGTTTGAAATGTTTGTGACTTGTATCAACCAAATACATTCAGCTCCCAGCGCTGTCAACAGAGCTCCTTTCAGTTATTACCAACAAGAAAAAGAGGCAAGCGGATTAAAAAAGAGCTCCTCCGTGGTCATAAAGTCCTCTTCCTGTTGCTTCTTTCAATTCGGTTTCTTTGTAGTTTCAGGTATCCTTTACCTACCCTTCTCTCTTCCCTCTATAGACTGTTTCACATACAAACCATGTCTGTCTCCAACTGTCCCAGATGTATATGCTCACTTAGTTCTCCAAAGCCAAAATACCTCTTCCCTCCATCCACTCTCTTCCCATCCTTCCCTCCTTCCATCTCTCTCTGCTCTCCCCTCTCCTCTGCCTAGCATCTCCGCCGAAACTGACTTCTCCCGTGAAAAGCTTGAAAAGTCATCTTGAAAAGGCTCGGCTTGGCAGCCTGGGACGGAAAACAAATTAGGAGTTCACAACTTCAAACGGAGCCTCACCAAGGCAACCCCTACTCCTCTGCCAAGGGTTTGCCTCGCTCGTTCCAAGACAGCCCGTGAGAGGAGTTTTAATAAGTCCAGGCTCCATCCAAAGCCCTTTGGTGTAAAAGAGAAGGATAGTATGGCTACATTTATTATCTTCCTTTCATTTGGCTCTGGATTTGTTGCCTTCTGACACACTGGCTAGTTTCTGAGAAATATCGTTAATTTTGAGCTTTTCTGTTAAGTCCAAGATGGTGTTTTTTTAATCACTTCATCAAAATTCAAGCAAAAATCAAGAAAAAAATGAAATCTAATAAACCACAAATGAGCGGCAAGTTTGCTGTCTGGTCTGGCATCAGATTTTGGAGCGGACGGAGAGAAAGAAATCTACTGGAAGTTTCTCACAAAAGTCCCCACTGTTTTCTGAAGCCAAGAGCCTCACCGACTGCCTGAGAAATCTGCCTGAGAAATGTCAGCAATTACTCTTGTCAGGCGTCTTCCTATTCCCTTGTTTACCTAGGAGACTATACTGCGGTATTATTGATCTGCAGTGTGTAAAAAGGTCACAGGATTGAAGATGACAGCAGCTGTAGTAGCCATGGAGACCCCCAACTCTCTCTCTCTCTCTCTCTGTCTCTCTCTGTCTCTCTCTCTCCCCGAGCACAGAATCAGTCTGTGGGTAAAACTTTGATGCCCGTTGCTTTATTGCTGAGGTGTCTTTACAGTTGAGTGAGCCATCATTTCATCCCTGTTGGTAATGTACACCTTGGCCCTTGGCAGGTCATCTTCAGTACACACATAAACACATGCATTCTCTCTCTGACACACACACACACACACACACACACACACACACGACTGAACTTTAAAAGTCTGATATGCTGCATTCCACAAGGAATATAAGACATTTTCAGACATCAATGTTTGTTTACATTTAGCAGGGAGATTATTTTACATTCTCTCTGGTCTTCCCATCAACTTGGATCGGTAGTGTTTGGTGAATCTTCTCTTTCAGTTTTATAGACCGTTTTACTCCAGGACAGATACAATCAGAATGCACAACACAGCTGAGTGTGATGCAAATATGCCACTACAGAACTGGATATGAAGGTTTATCTGTCTTGTCTCTGCGGCAAAATGCAGAATTATTTTCTGGGAAGCATCTACATGTGCTTGCCAGAAACCAAGAAGCTGTAGGTAGATTTTCATTTGGTCCTTGTTGAACTGTGCATCTCTTAAATGGCTGTGGTAGTAACTGTTTAAGGCCAGCTGATGGCCCGTAAGTTACTGCTCCCAGTGTGCTGTTGCATTGGAAAACTGCTTTTTCCATTTCACATTTCTCTATAATTGAAACTGCATTTTGTTAGCAAGTAGACGATCCATTTCAAGCTCCCTGGTTTGTTAGCAGTAATGTTAACTGTTGTAGCAGTGAGCTATTATTGGTGATTTGATTTTGTTTTTCATTGTTATATTTTCAGATCTTTTTTTAGAACTCGAAAATATGGTGACTGTTTTGTGTGCTTTTGTTTGCAAGTATTCAGCTTTGTTACCGATCAGCATCGGTCAGCATTAGCTTTCTTTCATTTCAAAATGCAAAGGTCCATTTTGAAAATGTTACTTGATGTTCATTGCTCAATATTAAAAAACAAACAGATAACTTTATCCTCTATAATGTTACCATTATTTTTGTTATAAAAACATGAATAATATTCAGTACTGAGTTTTACTTTCATGCAATTTAATGCTATATTTCTAACCAAGCTCGTCTCTAACCTGTACCCAATTCTCAGTGACCACAGATAGCATGGGAAAAACTGCAGCATTAAACTGCATAAATCCCACCATTAGTAAAGCAACATCTCTGTTTTGGAGCAATTTGCAGCCTTTCATTGAACCCTTTCATGCATAATGTAATGGTTTTAGCTAGTCTGGGTGATCAGAGACGAGAAGAAGTGAATGGGGAGATCTCGGCTAACAGCTCGTTACGCCGCACGTTCCAGCAGCTCATCAGCGAGCAGCCAGTCAGCCATTAAGTGTAATATGTTATTAAATATTTATTTGGTCCAAGACCGCTGCTGTGCTACATTAGATCTACTATACATGTTTTTCATTAGAAGACATCAGCTGCGTTATGAATACATTATGCGATACACAGAGGGCAGGTCTGGCTTGAGGTTAGGGCAACTAAAAAGTAAACAGTTGCTGATTCAATTGCAAATACTGACAGCAGTATTACATGTGGAAGATGATGTACTGCATGCGTTTTTCCTCATTTTAAGTATCTGCTGAAGAATCACTGAGCAAGTTGCTGAGCTAAGAACGTCAATTGCTCAAGTGGTCTTAGTGCAAGATTGCTGCTGCAAAGAAAACGCCTATGTGTAAGGCTCTACATGTGTGTAGATCTAGGAGGAATGTACAAACAGTCAAACTTCAACTACCTTGTGTAATCATCATCATCGTCATCATCATCTTTGTTGTCTTATTGTAGCTGTTGTTCTTCCTCTTCTTGCTCAACATCTTCCACCTGTAACTTGTGTGCATGTTTTTTTTTTTTTTTGTGGGGATGTTTTATGCAATCTGTATTCATATAACAACAGTCTTTAGTTTAGTGTTTATAGCTTCTTGGTTTTGAGGGACACAGGAAGTGCGGAGTGTCAGTGACAGAGTAGTGAAGGAAAATCGAAGTCTAGACAAGCTGAAAGATGCTAATTTATTTAGAGATAGAAATCGTGTCATTCTGCAGTGTGCAGTCATAATTTAACCGCTTAAAGCATGAAGAAGTGTATCTAGCGACTTTTTTGTGGACTCTAACTTTCATGGCCTGTGTGAAATTCAGTTTCGCTTTGCCTAAATGGATTAACTCAAACTGGATTTCTTTGGAGTTACGGAAAAGGACTGAACTGAGCTTTTGCCTGGAGAATCCGCTCTCCTGGGACCTCTACTCGATTTTGGAACATTAAATTACGTATAGATTGATTTCTCTCCATTATCGTACCACTTAACTTCTACAGCACTACAGTACATTCCCACTGAGAACATTGCTGCATTTCTTTTGACAATAACCGAGTCAGATGTACTAGGTTAGAAGTACTCTTCTATTACAGCACTTTGTCCTCTATCTTCAAGGCTACAGGACCTTATTTGTGTTATTTTCTAGGCTGTTTCAAGTTCACCTATTGTACATTGCATCCCTATTGAAATTTCTGAAGAGCACTCAATACTACTGACTTCCAAAGCTCAGCACTGTTTACCCAACACAATTTATCTGTCCCTCTTAAAGTTTTGGTCCCATTCACTTTCAGGTTCCAGCACTAAACCTGTTGAGTGCACTATATTTGGAGACTTTATTATGAAACGAACCCTAATTCAAAGCATTAGCCCTATATTACTTGAGCTTGTGTTCTGGGTGAAAATGTAGCTAAATAATTCTGTTTATTTACTGTTACATAACCTGCAGCAGTAGCTGCAATGTTCTTGTTGCAGTGACTGTTGCCCAGCACTTCTCATTTAATATTGACAGAACATTGTACATATATATATATACAATATATGTGTGTGTGTGTGTGTGTGTGTGTGTGTGTGTGTGTGTGTGTGTGACTCAAAGAGGCACAGGAGGAGTGCTAAAAGGTAGCCCTATCTTACCGCACACACACACACACACCACAGCGAGGTGCCACTATGCTGAGCGGTGCTGTGTGAGTCTCTGAGCTCTGCATGGTTTACACTGTAGATCTCACTGCAGGATACACTTAGACACACACACACACACACACACACACACACACACACACACACACACAGCAGGGTCCAGCCACAGCTCATTACTGCCAGTTGAAATGGAGCGCAGCATACACACTGGGATTAGATGAGTAAATAGCTCAAATAGAACAGTATGATCTGGGATGCTGGTCTCATTGCCATTGTTCTGTGTGTGTGTGTGTGTGTGTGTGTGTGTGTGTGTGTGTGTGTGTGTATGTGCACATATGCAACTTTGTGTGTAAGTGTGGATGCCGTATGCGTGTGTGTGTGTGTGTTTCCACAGGCTGGCTCAGAGGTCAGACAGCATGAGATTAGTGATTATTGACTAACACACACATACACACACGCCCCTCTCGCTTCACTGTTTACACATAAACCTCAGTCACCCTCTGTGTCAAAGCCGGAGGTTGGATATCTATATCCACAGTGGTGCAGAACATTCCTCACACACCGCTGAGCGATAGCCACATTATACAGTGCAGCAAATCCTGTTCCAGCTTTATCAATATCCGGCCCCGCAGCCAAAAAACCCGCCACAGCCAACAGAAAAATATGACTGCGGGAGACAGAGAATATTCATCATCGCTGGGGAGGAAAAGTTGGCTCTGGGGGAAACTGCAGGTTGTTTGTTCAAGCCAGACAATGTTGTGTTTGTTTATTGTCGAGGTCTCTGGCCAGCTGGCTACCCCTTCACTGCCACAGGACGGTAATAATAGACAGCCTGGCAGTTGGGGGAACATCAACTACTTTTTCTTGTCCTTTTTTTTTACGATCTGTTTACCCTGGGTAGGCTGTCTGAGCACACTCGCTCTTTTTCAGCAACGCCATGCTAAATGCTGTTACACACATTCACAACTGGGAGCTGCCCAGTGCAACAACAGTCGTCTGCTGTTGGCCACAGTGCAGCTCCGCTGAAGCACCTGAGGCGGTTAGGTGCCTTCCTCGCCTTGAAGGAAGTTGTTGACAGACTGGAGGATGCTACTCATGCACTTCTCCTGTCCAGATTCCCCTGCATTCAAGCTGGTGAATCTTTTCCTCCACACAAGCTGTTCTTATTCTCCACATGTAGAACAACTTTGGTGTTTGCCAGGCAGGATTACCTAGTGGTTAAAGAGATCATCCAGTAACCTGAAGGTAACAGGTTCTATCCTCTCAACAGCCAAATTGTCCCGAACAAATATCCTCGATTAAGACACAAACTCACTGTAAGTTGCTTTTAATGAGAGCTGAATGCCTAAAATGTAAATATAAAATGTGGCCCTGGGATTGTGTTAGCCCTTTTCAAATAGTAGAGTAAAATGCCAAGGTATGAACATTTCCAGGATAATGGTAACAACAAACGACTGTCTGTCTTCTGGCAATATACAGCTGCTCAAATCACTAACCGGAGATCTTAGGCAAGAATTCAAGCATTTTACACTGACATTTTAGACATTTGGCTGACACTCTTATCCAAATCCTAGCTTCAAATCCTGAATTACCATCATTACAAGCAACTAATATGTTGGACTGCAAGGAGTGCAAGGGTCAGCCCCTTAGTGCCATACAATATTCCTGTCACATGAGAAAAGTGCTGGCAAAATAACTTAATATAAGATCTAAAGAGACAGAAGGGATTTTTTTGAAGAGAGCAAAGTAGAGTGCGTAGGAAGATGTGGGAGAGGGGATGTGAAGGGATGAGGTGAAGTAGGCTACTTCCTGAAAAAATGTTCCTGACCTGAAAGGCTGCGTTGCCCTCGCAGTGAACTCATTTCTGTACTTTAATATCATAACTGTATAGTAATGTGACATGATTCTGCAGTCTTTAATAGTTTATTTTAAGACCAAAACTGGATGTTCTCTCTCACTCCCTCTGCCTCTCACTCTCTATGTCTCGTTATCTCTCTCTCTCTCTTTCTCAAGCTGTTGTATATTGGAGGTACCAGATGATGTGAGAAGTAGCTAGTGTGATTACTAATTGCACAACGCTGTTCCCTTCTTCTCTCGTCTTGTCGCACGCCGAATGAGGAATCATACAGAAGTTTTTGTAGTTCAGCAAATTGTATTGCGTCGTGTCATCTGTTGAATGTGCCACTTTTGTGCCAAACTGTGCCCATAGCCATCTAAAAGAAGACACTGAGGGATCTGGAGCTTCGGTTTTACATCTTGATATGAGATTGTACTTGTTATGCAATAGAAGCTGAAACTGCTGCTTTCTTACCGGAAGAGTATTTTTAACAGTAGCTTATTTAGGATTCTACCAGGAAGCATCAGAAATGGCAGAAGTTCTTCTGAACACATGGCACTGATTACACCAAGTGGTTATTCTATTCTATTCTATTCTACTCTCATTTACATATTCTAGGACCTGTTTCACAGACATGGATTAAGCCAAGCCTTAGTCTAGTAACGTTCTTTCATGTTGTTGCCCCTTCTCTCTTCTATTCAATGAGGGGAAGCTTTTAGTAAGTTAAAGGGATAATCTGCAAAATCCTGAGATGGTTTTGCACTGCACTTCCCAGAGTTCACTTGTCAATCAAACATATGTCCAATACTGTGACTTTTTCTTTTTCCTTGGATTTTCTGTTGATGAAGTTTGAGTTTCTGTAGGTGGCGCTCTTTTCTTTGTCTGTTCAGCCATGGTGGCTATCGCTGCTCATGCTAACTCGGTTCTTCTATTTATTTCAAACCGCTGTTACTGCTGCCGGAAATGTAAAACGCATCACTCCCTGTGCGCCAGATGATTTTTCCTGGAAAAGACCTACCTGAAATGTAATAGAGAGTAACAAAACGTACATTTATTTTTATGAAAATCTTGCGGATTAATTCTGTATTTCTTATTTGTGTATCATTGTAGAGATGCAGAGAACACTGAGCCATTTCAGTGCTAATGATCTGTGTATGAATCAACATATGCCATTTGCCATTTGCCATTTGCGGGACGCTTAAATCCAAGGTTCCCTGCCGTACAATGGGTGCATTTTTATCTTGGGACTCACCTTTTGAACTTTCAGAAGTCTTACTGTGCCGTACCGCAATAGAGAACACTGTGGTGTCTTGCCTTCATGTGGTATTTTTGGGGCCGATCCTCCTCTTGGCTTGGTCAGGCCCGCAGGGTGCTCTCCTCTGCTCCGACTGGTCGATAGAGCTTAGCAACCAGGGAGCAGGACAGCGAGAGGCTGCAGAGGAGAGGCCGGTTGATAATGAAAAGACCTTCACCAGATATTCTCACTGTTCTTTTGCAGCGGGAGTAGAGCCTGCAAACATGTGAGAACATGTACTAAATACACAAACACCTGCATATCCATATACAGTCATAGACAAATTGAAAAAACAGTGACACCTACTCTTACAAAATGAGTGATAGCACAAAATGAAAACATATCATAATAATCTTAATAAAGAGCACACACACACACCGTGATTTGTGATATAACCCTTGTGCTATTTTGGGAAATGTATGATTGATGAGTTAATTTAAACAGTTAAAACCGCTAAAAGTTAGAAGTTTTAATTAAATGTTGACAGGCAAAGTAATAGACATAGGTTCTTCTCCTCCCACATTAAGCTCACTCTTAAAGTTCCAATCAATATGAAATCTTATCTTTATGCTGCTTAATATCAAGCACTGTAAACACATCCGCGATTACCATTTCAGAATTTCCCCAGAATCACATGGCTTTGATTTTCCTCTCAAACCTTCCAACCTCCTGGGGTGCTTTGCATGCCTGACACAGCTGAAGTCATAAAAAATGCATTCGGAGTGTATGTTCATCTTGATGAGAAATTTTCAGCAAATGAACCGCCCCGGAAACACAGCAGCTAAGGGCCACTTGCCTCGCTCCTTCACAATCAACCGTCCACGCGTCCAACCGAAGCTTCAGAAGTGCTCAAACGTACGAGCGGAGACTTCGGAGGCTTGGTACAGAGCTTTTTGAAGGATCAATACTTCATCCAGATATGAAAAGGCGTTTCGATAGACAGTTGAAAGGATGAGGCTGAGGGCTGAGAACCGAATCGATCCACCTCCGCCAAAATCGAGAGCGCTGTTCGTATGGCAGACAGGGGACGTTGCAGATGCAGTCGAGCTCAAAGGAGGCGCATGCAGATGGACTGATGAAGACATACACCCTATCCACACACACACACACACACCCTCATTGCTGATGGAACTTCTATTCTATTTTCTCTCCATGTGTTTTCTCATCTTTTACTCTTTTTCTTTGACAATTACGCACACATTCTTTGATGACCTACACTCATGCATGCATCCCATTCATTTCGACACACAAACACACACACATATAATGTACATCCTGCCCCGTCCCCTACATGAACACACAGTTGTTCTCCCCACACACACACACACAAACTAGAGGGTTATTATCTGCAGATTAGAGCAGGCACAGGCAAAGACAGAAAGCTGCTTCATTACTGGTGGCATTTACCAGGAAGACCCCAGCGCCTTATCCAAGACAAATGCCAGCGTGTGGCGCACGGTACCACCTATTATATACTGACATCTGTGGAAAGGTTAATACGGTCCATAAGTGGAGGAAATGGCCGGCTGCTCCATATTACTTTACTTACGTTTCCTCTGTTTTCATTGGTCTACGTGATGTTGAGGGTGGGGAGAGGGGCATGGTTATGTTTGTTTGTGTGTGCATGTGTGGGCTGTGTTTATGCCTGTGTGTGTTGTGTGTGCATGGGAGGGGATCGGGAGAGCTGTGTTTATAGCTCTGTGTGTGTGTGTGTGCATGTTTGCGTTTGTATGTCTTTATGTCTCCATGGTGTGACAGTTCCCTTTATGGCTGTTTTTGCGTGGGTGCTACAGTTTAGAGTTTACTTATTTGCACATATAAAGATGATAAAAGAAAAGAAAAAAAACTCACAGAATGTGTAGGTGAGATAAAAAAAAAAACCAGAGCTTTACGTCAAAAGGACGAAAGAAGCAAAAAATATTCCCATGACAAGCAAAAGTGCAGCTTAATTGGATAACAGAATATGACAACAAAGTTCAACAGGGAAGGATATAGTGTCACACGGTGAAAAGTGAAGAAAAGGAAATAAAGTAGACCTAATGCAGAAAATGAATACACACAGAAAGTGAGAATGTGGTTATGTGTATGTGTGTATGTTCAGAGAAAGAGAGAAGGAGCTGGAGAAAGAGATGGAGACACAGTGGAACAGTGAAAATTGGCTGAACTTGTAACTCCACAGATTCAGACCACGGAACTCAATGCCTTGCTAAAAAGAACTTCAATCAATGTTGTTGATCAAGGGGAAAATGTTACTCACTCACATTCCTGCGCAGATTTTCCCCTTCTGCTATGCTACAGCTGCTCCATGTGTTTTGCTACTGGGATAAAACTTTCCTCGTGTCTATCTATTTGTCTGGTGTATTTCCATCTAACAATAGGACTTGCAAACAGTAACATTTTAAGGAATAGTTCACCCCAAAATGAAAATTAAGTCATTATCTCCTCACCCCCATGTCAGTTGAAACTCCACTGAAGTCCGTATAGGAACACCAAACCCACAGCGAGTTAGCTCCCGTAGTTCCATCTCAGCCTTCTCCTAAATTATTGACGTTAATGGTTCCATCTTTTTACAGCTCCAAAAGAAAAAGCATAAAATGTCCATCGAACTTCTCGTGCAGCATAGATCCAAGTGTTTTGTAGCCAAACGATTGCACTGTGTTTCCAAAAGTCCAAGATTTACCTCATTATCTCCTATTTTTCCTACATGTTCTAAAACAAAGCAGTGTCAGCAAGGAAAATCTGGGAGATGAGGTAAATATTGGACTTTTTGACCCACAGTACAATCATTTGGCTACAAAACACTTGGATGATGCTGCACAAGCTGTTTCAAGAAATTTTATGGACATGTTATGCTTTTTTCGGAGCTGTAAAAAGGTCCTGTTAACTTCTATGAACTTCAACGGAGGTTCGACTGACATAAGGGTGAGTAGATGATGACTGAAATTTGGGGGTGAACTATTCCTTTAGGGAAGTATCACACACCTCCACAGCCATGCCGCTTGGGTCTTTTGCTCTTGTTGGTCGGCGTCACTAGGAATTAACTGTAGCAAAGCACAAAGACTTTCCCAGGGAGAAAAAAAAACAAAAAACATAACAAGAGTGTCTTTTGGTGCGCAGGGAGGAGAGGGAATCAAAGAAAACATGTCCATTGGTAAAGGATTACATTAGGCATTTTCAACTTGCTGCCGGAGGGGGTGGTGGCCTCTGGAGATGGTTTAAAAAGAATGCAATGAATTTTGTTTTGAAATTTAATCTAGTTCCAGTTGGCATGGCTTCAAAGACATGTGTATGGAATGATAGTAGTTAATATTGGTGGAATAAGAGTAGTTAATATATGTGGAAAGACAATACTTAATGTGGAATGTGAGTATATCATGATCTTAGAGGTCATCTTAAGATCTTTGCTCACAAAATTGTTTTTTGAGGATGGAATCATTCGTGTTTCTGAAATACTGACTGATAAATTTCCAGTAGCATTTTTAAAAGGCTATAATAAAGCATTTTGGAATGAAATACTTCTGCAAATGTAATTTGTTTGAGAGCTTTATGACTCAAGGTTGAAGGAGGATTACATGAGAAAATATGAAGAAAGGGAAAGAAAATATCAGTTATGTCTCCAATTTTCAGAGGAGTTTTTCCAGTAAATTCTGCAACTCAAAGCACTTTTCTCTGAGGGTATTTTTTGGTAGCTTTTGGGAAAATTACAATAAAAATTACCAGGCAATTTGTGATGTATTCTCTGCTTGCAGCCAGAGAGTGAGGACTGATAAAAATTGGGCAGTCTGAGCACTGTACATTGGTTGCAATTATCTTTCTTGCTTTGTGTCTGTGTGCTTTCTTTAAACCGGTAATTGGACTAAACTGATGATTTGTAAAAATGTTGCAGCCTGCGTCATTCTTGAAACGATGAGGAGAGTTTTATGCTGTAAAAGCGCAGTGATTGGCCAAAATTGCAAGACCTTGCAATATTTGTGTGGGAAAAACTGTTTATTTTGCAAAAAAAAAATCCTCTCTTGCAACATCCCAGTTTCCTGGAGGGGCTGATTAATGTTGGATGGAGTCATGTCTAACTTGTTTGTGTCAACGGGTAAGAAGAAGTTAAAGTTGCATGATTCTGCTGTGATGTTTGAAGAGGGAGACTGATTCAGCGTCTTAATCATGCTTCCTCGGGCCAGACCCCACGCTACAGAAATAACCATCCGCTCCTTCATGCCTTCTGTTGACTCTCAAGTTGACAAATCACACAAATAGACACATGCACACATGGGTGTTGTAACACACCTACACACAAACACTTATATACCAATTTGCAGTTTAACACACATAAACAGACAAAAAGACAGACTCGCACACAGGTGTTATTACACACCCACACAAGGGTGTTGTAAGTCACACTCAAACACACATGCACGCACACACATGCGCACACACACGCGCACACACACACACACACACACACACACACACACACACACACACCAACCCCCTCCCTCGTCTTTCTCTAAATGATTTATCTGCTCTGATTCGGGAGAAATGATTCTCCATAATGAAACAGACAGTGAAGATGATTTTTTCATTCATCTCGGGACAGAGCGGGCCGTGGCCCTTCTCTTCATGGTAGACAGCTTGGGTAAACACCGCCAATGAGTTTGGAGTTTTCCCATTACCCCCTCACACCCTCTCATCATCTCCACTCTGGATTCAGCACGCTCGGACAGACAGTCCATCTAATGAAGGCCTGCAAATTCACCGCACAGCGCCTCGGAGAACCTCTCAGAGAATCTTTCTGTCACTATCCTCTCCTTAATCATTTTACAGGTCGCGGGCCGCGGGCTTAGCTAGATGATTATTGTTATTGCGAGGCGGGCGTGCTCGTCGCTCGCTTGTCTAACCTCGCTAACACCTCAGAGCAGGCGGCGAGATTGAACGATAAAGTCGTCTCTGCAAACCCGCCCTGATTTAGAGCCCCTCGTAAAATTGATACTTATTTTTCTCTTCTCTGGTGCTCACTGAAGTGCGATGTCATAAACTGCTCCTCCTTTTTTTTTTTTTTTCTCGTTTGGAGATTTAAGGCTCGGGGTCACCGGGGCCACTGAGCAGGGCTCCCTCAGTGTCAGCGATCATCAAGCGACTGTCTCAGAAGAAAAAGAAATAAAAATAAAAATGCCTTGCAATCCAGTTCAGAGTCGCTGGCAGCCCAGAAAAACAGAGCAGAGAGGATCTATGAGGAGGGTTCTTTAAGTGCTTTGAGTGGGTGAAGCATTTTCTGTTGAGAACAATTTTCATTTTCATGAGACTTAAGTGGATATTTGGGGCCTTGCACCTCTGCGTACCAATCTCTCTCTCTCTCTTTCTCTCTCTCTCTCTCTGTCTCTGTCACTTAGTCACTCACCCCCTCACACACAGAGGCACACAAACACACAGAAGATAGGCTTTGTGCATCATTGTTATTCTCTCCCTGTTAGTCAGCTGGTTATATATGAGCTGCAGCACTAGACTGGGTCAAAAGCTCTGTTACCTCTCCAAGGAGATAGACAGGCAGACAGACATAGTGAAAAAACACAATGAAAAAAATAAATAGAATAGAGCTGAATAGAGAAGATCCAAGCAGAACATGAGAAAAAAAAAACATGAAGACAGCAAGTCCCCATGGCAAAGTGAACATGTATTACATACAGAGGACGGCAAGGGAATCACACACTGCAGCAATTTAATTTTGCCATATGCCAAGGACTAATGGCAAAATGATAAATAAATGGAAATGCAATGCCATATGGAACTCCTTGGCCCAACTGCAAGACTTGTTTTACACAAACATGAGTCAGCGTCAGCATTGTAATAGACAATTCCTACAATATCTGTAAAGAAGTGGTCCCGGACTTACAGAAAATTCCCTGTGCTGGCCTCCACACTCCCTGTGGGCCCTGTACTTCGGTGTTAAGTCGAGGACACGCGCATGTGTAACAGCGACAGAAGGGACATGACCTGGGCTTGTACACTTGAGAGACTGAGGGCATGGAAAAGGCCGGGGACATCTGAATCTGTTTTATCACATATGGCCTCTTTTCATCGCATGGTTGCGCCTTGCAGCAAGTTTCCAGCTAAATTTTTTTGGATCTTCAGCCATTCCTCTTCCAGGTGAAATTCTACACATCAGGAAGCCTATTACAGGACTAATATCACCTGGGGACATCCAGTGATTTGTAATGATTGTGGAGATCGTCTGCGATTTTAATTCCGTGCGAATCAGCCATGTCTGGAATTTGTAAAGCAACAAGCATGTAATTTGTGATGAGCTGCGACTAGATTGGTTCAGGTTACCTCATTGGGGCCGTTGTGACAAGTGGTGGTCTAAAGTCGGCCTATACTTGTTTAGATTGTGCAGTCACTGATAAGGATGATAAGGAAGAAATAGGCCTTATCGATGATCTCATATTATTGACTGTGCAAAATCAATCAGTGTTATCAAACTAAAAGATTAATTTTAGTGTGGAGTGTAACTTTTTCTCAGTATCTTGTTGGAAAAGTGTTTTTTGTTTTTTTTTGTGGGACCAACAGACCAACTGAGTCACTTATACTAACTGCTGCAGCTAGAAATTACAGCACAAATTTACCATATTTTGGTGACAAAGGTTCTGTGATAATACTAATGCCACTTTGTCCAGTGTGCAATTTCTTTTACTTCTTCTTCTAGATGTGCAATTTCTATCTCTCTCCTGTCATGAAAAATGGAGGCAGTATTGGAATCTAAAGGAAGTTTTGAATGCATTTTCTGTGCAAACATTAAGTGAAGCTGCTGGACTTCAGCATGGAGACCGATGTGTAGGGGGGAGTAAAATCTTGACCTTGTACAATTGTATCTGGGGCACCAGTGATTTCAGTGAATTTCATTATCCCGTGTGAATACATTTCACAAAATGCAGACACGAAATATATGAGGTCTCCAAGTACAGTGCGAATAGGGCTATAAATCCCACATGGCACAGAGAACATATCATTTTTTTACATACTCTCAATAAGCAAAAGACTATCCTCCGTTGTCCTCCACACTAATGCAAGTGGGCTGCGAGGGGACTGTGGATCTGTGCACATCTGTGTATTTGTGTGTTCATTAGTCAGGCATAATATGTCAGAAATTAGGGCCTTTATTTTGATAAACTTGGATTAATGATGCGTCTTATGGTTGAGATCCAACATTTATAAAATTGCACTTATTAGCCTAAGGGGGGCGGCACAGTGATTTTGAACAAGCAATAATGCCATAATTGAGCAACCGTCATGAAATTTTGGACGTAGACTCATAGACCCCTCCCATAAAATATTCCATGATAGAAGACTTATGCCATAATGGAAATTTTAATTAGTCACTAATTGCCCAGAGCGAGGCGCTGCACCATTCATAGCAGACATGTTTGTTACTGTGGGTTTGACATTAAGGATGATATAGTCTTGACAATCCATGCAAAACCTTTCTATTAGGAAATATTTTGTTGTCATCATTGGCACTCATAGAAGACAATGCATTGCTGTTTGATTGTTCGTTCATAATGTCAAAGACATATTCCACACAAACATTAGCTGGACATAAATCTAGCCAAAATAATCAATTAATTAACACAAATGGTGTACTTTTTTTTTCTACCTTTTTTAAAATGTTTTGTTGAAGCACTTTCACATTTAAGTGGAATATATCTTTGACTTTTTTTACTTTTTAAATCTGAAATCTTTTAAATTTTAAATCAGCTGCAGCAACACTGAGTCATCAGAGCTCAATGATATTCTTCTCCGTCGGTCTTAAAAACCCATGACTGACACTTCCTCACCGCTGATGCCGAAAAACAACAACTGAGTTTTGTCGCTTTGCTAATGCATGGGGGAGTGATACGAGTAACAACTGCTTGTGTGAATGGAGCGCTCACAACACACGCCAACACACCCCTCGCTTGCACTCCCTTACTGTCCATCTTTTTCTCTTTCCCTTCTTTCTTTTTCCTTTGCCTCTTTCTCTCTCTCCCTTTTCCACTTTCTCTTTTTTCTTCATCTTTCTTTCTCTCGTCCTTTCCCCTTTCTGATTCCCTTCATCCCTGTGTCTTCATTTCAATATTTAATTGGTGAGCTTTTGCATAATTCACACTCAGTGGACAGGGAAGAGGAGGGGTGGGGGTGGGGGGGGCAGCCCAGCTGTCGAGCGCTGGAGGGGAGGAGGAGGAGGGGAGGGGCATATATATGTACACACACACATATTCACTTTATCTCTGGATTTAATTTCTGAATGTCTGTGTCGCTCTATTTGTCTTACACCTTTCTTTCTTTCATATTTTTGTTCTCTCTCTCCCTCTCCCTCTCCCTCTCCCTCTCCCTCTCCCTCTCTCTCTCTCTCTCCCTCTCTCTCTCTCTCATCTGTGTGTTTGGGCCTGAGTTTTTTTTCCATGGGCTTTGTTATAGTGAGAAGAACGGTAGACTTTGCCCACTACAAAGCGGTTGGAGCCCTGCTGCTGTTTGAAATCTTGTGGGCTTACAGAGCAGCTTTGTGTTTTGACAGGTAGGAGGAGCTGCGTTTTGCTGAAGCTCCGGGCCGGGGCAGGCTGCTAGATAGGAGAGACACGGAGAATGGTTTGTTTTGGCTTGACATTATTGTTTCATGCAGGGATCTTTTTCCCATTCTTTCTTACGATGGTGCTTTTTTTGGGGGGTGGAGTTGATTCTTTTTTGATGTTTGAATTCTACCACATTTCCTCTGCACTCATTTTTGTACAAGTAAATGATGTTAAACCTCTTTCCCTCCTTCAATTCTCCTTCTCCTTCATACAGCTCTCTCTTCCTCTCTGCATGCCGCCGCTCCCACATCCCGATGTTTAATATGACTGAGACAAATACTTTTATATCCTTTTACATTTTACGAAACATCTGTAAAAAAAAAAAAATCTGTCGTTTTACATGCAAAACTTTTGACAGCTCCACAAGTTCACAAAGCACAAGCTGGATCAGATAATAAAATAACAATCTCAGCTGTTTCTGCCGCCCCCCTTCTGCACACACACCAAAACCACAAAAAAACTTTCATCCTATCACTTCTTTGTGTGCGAGCAATGTCTCCGGGGCGAAGTAATATTGAGATTACATGTGATGTAATGCTGACCCTGACAAGCTGTGGGAGTGACTTGTTGGCAGAGGAAGAAGAAATCGATACACAGGCAGTGAAATCTGTAGGCAAGAATAAAATAGCTATTCCATCGCTCATGAAATGCTTATAAATAAGGCTGGGCAGATAAAATGTTCTTTTGCATGCCACAACTGTCAATCTTGCACATACAACATTGCAGCAGACGGCATTTATAAATATGTATGAATTAATACGTACATGCCTGAATACAAACGCATTCAGTCTGTTTTGTGAACAGATTCTATTCTTTTTACCAGAAAGGAGTGAGAGCTTTAGCATCTTACAGTAAGGGCTCTTGGATTCAAATGTCTCTTCAGTGATACGAGATGCTTAGAGCCAGTCAACATAAGAACATGTTGAGTGCAACACTCTGATTGAGATCCCAACACACCAAACACACACACACACACAAACACTCTGGAAAATTGATTTGCTCTCGACATGTTGAGAGCGCCAGGCAATTACAAACAACATTAGAAATGTAATGGACTTGTCCATACTCGCTTCCGGGCTGAGAGAGAGAGAGAGAGAGAGAGAGAGAGAGAGAGAGAGAGAGAGAGAGAGAGAGAGAGAGAGAGAGAGAGAGAGAGGGGAAGGACAGAAAGTGATGTACAGAAAAGAGACAGAGGTAAAAAAAAAAAACAGAGATGCACAGAGAGACAGAGATTAAAAGAAAGAGACAAAAGGGGAGGAATTGATAGAAGGACGAGGAGGGAGAGAGACACAGAGAGTGGGAGAAAGTGCAAAAGATAGAAAAACAAAGGTGTGTGCAAAGGCAAGAGAGAGAAGAAGACGCTGAGGGGAGAGAGAGACAGAAAAAGGTAGGGAAGTGAGAAAGATGCAGAGACTGGGAGGGATCAAGAGAAAGATGGAGACAGAGACACTGAGAGACCCCTTGCTGCTCTGTGGGCTAAATGTTTTTTGTACCTGCAACCCGATGTCTCTTGAAACTGAGCAATAACAAAAAGGCCTGCAGACACTGGGGGAAAATGAGATTTTTATGACAGCCCATCAAATATAATTAAAAGTTTGGGTGGCACCATGTTAGTGTGAGTTTATAAAGGAGAGGTGAATACGTGCAGGGAGGTGGACTGGCACACACAGAAGAGTTAGTTATTTAGTCATTTGTAAGTTTGGCAACTCCAACTTATTCAGAATGCCGCTGCCAGGGTCCTGACGAAAACTAGGAAATACGACCACATTACACCAGTTCTAAAATCCTTACACTGGCTACCAGTCACTCAGAGAATTGATTTCAAAATCTTGCTGCTTGTCTACAAATCACTCTGTGGCTCTGGGCCCAAATACATCTCTGGCATGCGTGTGCCATATGAACCTTCTAGGACCCTTAGGACATCTGGGGCTGGCCTACTGGCTGTCCCAAGAGTTATCATGCAACACAGACCTGGAATAACCTCCCAGATGAAGCCACGACTCTGACCACTTTTAAGTCAAAGCTAAAAACTTTCCTATTTTACACTGCCTACTCTACTAAAAACTTATCTTTTCAGCTTAGCTTTTAAATAGCCTTCATTTTAACTGTTTCTGTTCAGCATCCCAACAGAGCTGACACAGGCAAGTACGAATTTTCATTCGTCTTGTCCGGGTAATGCTTACTTGTGCATGAGTGAACACTATATGTGGGGGGGACAGAGCTTTACCCTGTATGATTCTCATCCATCTGTGGATGGTGAGGTTTTTGACCAAGAGGAGAATCTATGATCCTCGTCTGCCTTAGGCAGTGAGATCTGACGTAAATATCAGATCAGGAGTAGAATCAGGAAGGACAGGGGATAAGAAAATTCAAGAAAAACATATGGGTTCACTCACAATGTGCATCTAAAAGTGGGAGTATTTGTTGTGTTCTTTTATCTTTCTATTTCACTTGATTTGAACTGCACTAGTTTACTTTTTGAGTCTTTTATCTTTTGTATCTCGTCTGTACTTTTGCACTTTTTAATTGTAAATATTTTACCTTTACTGTTATTTATCATCTTCATTTATCATCATCACTTTGTATCAATGTTTTTATGTATTTTATATTTATTTTATTTTCCCCTAGCTGTTGTAAAGTGTCTTTGAGTACTGGAAAAAAGGAAATGACTGGTTGCTCTATATTGTCAAGCTGGGATAAAAAATGGGGAAAAAAAGTGTGCTACAAACTGAAGGACAATCCAGGCACTCCAAATATAGAAATATAATCACGAGGAAGTAAATTCTTAAAAAGCCTTTATTGTAGTGGCTAAATCATTAAAAAAGCCAACATGTTTCGACCACTGTAGGTCTTCTTCAGGGCTTTAAACATAGACAACGCGGGCGTGGCCTCACCTATATAATAGCAACAGCCAATGGGAGGCAGGCACATGACCCGGATAATCACATAACAGGTGAAACAAATTGAAAATAATGAAAAGAAAAAATATATATATATATATATAATTAAACCGAATAACATGAGAATAGATTACACAGAAATATAACATGTACATCATACATAGGGAATAGATACCCATATATAAGTTTTTCATAGGCTGTGAGAGAAAAAGAGAGCCTACACGGAGAAAAATGACAGAAAACATGTGAATTCTATATCCTCACTGAGACCAGGATACTGTAACGCATCCAGTCGATGGATCCAAAAAGCTTCCCTTTGGTTAAGTTTCTGTATTCTGTCACCACCCCTGACCAACGGTTTAATGTGCTCAATGTCTTTGAGTACTATGTAAAGCTCTTACAAATAAAATGTATTATTATTATTATTATTATTATTATTATTATTATTATTATTATTATTATTATATCACAGGAATGGTACCTAAAATGATTGCCATTAATGAATGTAAAAAGTTAAAGGTGCAGTTGTTAACTCTCTTAATCCTTGCTCACAAAATGGTAACATTTAGAGTGAATTTGATTCACCTTGATTCTTCATCAACCCAGAAAAGCAGCAATTTAAACTTCCATCATTTAATTGCTGTCTATTTAACAAGATGTAATTAGCAGATGCAAGCAAATTCACAACTTGCACATTTAATTATAAACCAAATTACAAATCCAGTTTTTCAAAATATGTTGATTTAAACCTTTTGGCGCTTTGAAATTTTGTAAATCCCTCTATGATAATCACATAATCAATTAGTCTTTGCATCAGCAGCCAATGTCCATGTTTTGACCTTCCATGGCTCTGTGGTTCACATTTGAAATGTGGATTGGAAGAATATTGGCCACTCTGGGGACCAGTAGTCACTTCCACTTGCTAACTTTTGTTTTGAAAAACAGTCTAAAATTCATTTTTCCAACATATACAAACATGGCAAAGAAGTTCTACAAAATGGAAGTATCACTTTAAGCACTGGCCTCACTAAACTATTATAAGAAAAGTAGGAGTCTAAGCAATCCCTAATGGAAAAGAAAAGTGGAGTGAATGGTGTGGCGACATGCAACCTTAATAGAGACAGACAGAGACGCAATAAGGAGAATAGGGACACGCTTGGATGAGTGAGAGAAAGAGAGGAGGAGACCTCAGAGAGAAACAGAGACTTCACAGCAAGAGAGAGAGAGGGAGAGAGAGGGAGAGCAACTCAGACTCAACAGAGAGGAAGAGAGCATGTGTCAAGGATCCAGAAGGAGAGCAAGAGAAGTTTTACCATCAGATGACACTCAGATCTAATTCAGTCATTTGTCAGCCCCACAGACAGTATGGCTGCTGGCTAATGGACTGGGAAGGCATGAGAGACACGAGCTGGGGGAACTCCTCCATTGTTATCTACAGTAGACACTATCAGGCCTACTTACTGAGAGCTGGCTGACAACGCAGCTGACACCATTTACAGGACCGGCACTATAGCCAGAACTGCTGGGGAACATGGCCAATATATTGAGGGTGAGGGGAATAAAAGATTACATGTATTGTTACAGGATTACAGTAATCTGATAACGAAAAATTATTGCTCCAGTGGAACTGCTAAGTGGCCAACAGCAGAAGTCTGTGGTTGTACTGGGCAGCTTCCATGTATGAAACTGTATGAATGTGGAACTGCTGAAAAAAAAAGATGCTCAAAAAAACTTTTCTGGATATATGAAGGTTAAGAAAGTAACTGTAAACTGATAAAGTTACTGTAAAATGCAGTTGTCAGGTTACAGATAGTTTTGAAAATATACACTACCAGTCAAAAGTTTGGTCACACCTGATTGAATGCGCTATGTTTTTCATTATCTTAAAGCCATTTTGATCTAAAGGCTTGTGCTTAAATGCTTGAAATTTGTTTCTTAGACAAATATAAATAGTGAAGTTGATGCCTATGTATGAATTTCTTTCCAAAGCCTTTGCCTTTCCATCAAGGCAAAGAGCGGCTACTTTAAATAATCTGAAATATAAGATAGTTATATATTTTTTGGTCACTGCATGATTTCATTTTTGTTATTTCATAGGTTTGATGTCTTTACGGTTATTCTGAAATGTGGAAAAATAGTAATAATAAAGAAAAATGCATGTGTCCAAACTTGACTGGTAGTGTAGGTGATTATTTGAAGCCCTCAGATGAAGAACCACACAAGTCTTTTTATACATAAGTATTTTTTGAAGTGGTGATGCACTCTCTGTTGTAAAATCAATCAAATTATTTGGAGTGTAAATGTTGCACCTGAAGGTATACAACCACAGATGGAACTATTAGTTTACACAATGCTCAAACTGATGGAGTAATTTGCAATATAGTATAGACATTAGATGTGAACAATCGAAATGGTCCAGTAGGTATTCAAACCATGCCTTGAGAGATAGTTTTCTCTAGTTTTTTTATCAAAGTTCAAGACTGTAATACCATCAAGAATGTTCTGTATGGAGGATATAGCTACTTCAGTGATGCAAACAGAGCTTGACACAAATGCCACATCACTGTTGTACCCATAATCACAGCAAAGCACATCCTTTCTGGTACAATATAATTGCTATAATATGCTATAGTACTGGCAGAATTATAATGCGTTGAACATGATAATTCAGACTTGTAATAGTATAAAAATGTATTGAACTATTTTATTTCACAGCCAAAGCATGGTAACCAGCTTGACTACAGATGTGCTAAAAGGCTAACATCAAACAGTCAAAGGCAGTGCAGATTTGTGGCACAGAAGAGGTAGACTGCTATGCTGGTTCTCGAGGCAGGATGTAGCGAAGTGAAAAATACCTCAAGCTGTTTGAATCTCTGTTGAATCCGTTTCTGTGGAAGGAGAATGTACGGCAAGCTTTTCCCTGTGGCAAAGCACTCAGCATGAAGGGGAGCGCAGAGTGCTATCAGTATAGACTGGTGTTCCTGAGTTTCATTGACACAGTGAAGAGCAATGGGAGCTCTGTCTTACACAGCGCCAACTTGCCAAGGGAGAATATCTGCGAGGCGCTCTGGGGGTTATCGTGCCTTTGACTCAGCTCCTTTGCTCCTCTGACACAGAGGAGCAAAGGAGCTGTCTCTCCTTGGCTGACACAGCCATGGAGAGAGAGGAGGCGCTGATGAACAAAAGGCTTGGTGAATCATATAAAATGAACACAGCAAAGCCACACCACGGATGAGAAGAGGGGAAGAAAGCATCGGTCTCATGTCATACAGAAATCAAGAGACTCGCACAGAGCGGGGGTGCGAATCTGTCAAATGATGGTTTCTGTGTCATTGGTCTTAGAATGAATTACTGTCAATGAGATCTCACCACATGTGAACAGGCTTCATCCAGCGAATGTGAAACAGAGTGGTGGGGAAATGAGGAATTGTTTTTTAAAGACTAAACACCACTTTTGTTTGTTAGCCTTTTGAAATGCATGTATGTTTTTGTGGTTTAAAAGAGAATACTGGTGTCATTTAGGGTTATAGCCCATTTACTACTGTCTACATCTAGTTTACATTTCCACAATCATTTTGCAATGCATGCTGTATGTGATTTGATTTTTCCCATAGTGCAAGACGTGGGCATCAGGAGCCAAATTCAGGTCAATCTTCTCGACAATTTATCCTGATTATTCCGGGACTGTAGTAACTTAAACTACAGCAACAGTTGATGCTGCACACCTAGCTAGGCACTGTGAGACTGTACGCCAGCTGTATTCATTTAACATTTCCTCATTTTTTTTTTTTTTTTTTTTAATAAAACAAAATTATAGTATCAAACCTATCTTAAAATTAACTGCTGTCCCAGCTATCAAACATGCCCCAAATAAGAAGACATGGATGTGATAATAAGCCAATGTGCTTTTGAGGGATTATTATCCTGGCAGAGACTTCCATTTCTTCCTGTGGGTGTCAGGTGATTGACAGGAAGCAGAGCGTAACAAGATATGTGCACTGACACTCAATTTGGGCACAATCAAATAACGATAAAACAGAAACTGTGAAAAAAACAAATTAAAGCTTCATGTTTACTGTGATGGATTATTGAGCTTGTTTTGTATATTGTACAAAACTGAATAGCTGCAAATGGTTTGTTTAGTTTAGTTAGGAAGATGAGCCCTAGCCCTGATATCTCCAACTACACTGACTGTGTGCAGATAAACCTGGAATAATGTAGAGGAGAGGGGAAACCTAGATGCATGGCACAAACTTAAAAAACACTCGTATTATATCCTTTAACAAGCACATAATTCATGATAAATTGTGAACAGATTGGTTCAGGTTACCTTATTGGGGCCAGATGACAAATTAGACAAATTACTTGTTGAGATATGTGCAGTCACTAATAAGGATGTTCATGAATAGGCCTAATCACTGATGTGTAATTTTGGCCTATTATTGACTGTGTGCAACATCAGTCAATGTGGTCAAACTAAAAGATTAATTTCGGTGTGGAGTGTAACATTTTTGTTAGTATCTTGGTAGAAAAATGCTATCTTTTAAATTGACTATGTCAATTTAATGCTGGTCACAGCTATACATTGCCCAATAATCTAAACTAAAAGACTAAAAGATGTTTCACACACTGGGCTTACTTCTGTCTGTTGGGCAGACCTGTGTAGACTTGTTCAATTTGCTGTGTACAGTATTCTTCAGTTTCCTATGACCTCACTCTAAGCGTACACTAATTCACTTTTGTACCATCTCTGTCCCCAAGTGTGTACTTGTTTAACTGTATATTTCTGCCTCCATTCAAGTTCAACCTTGTTCAATTCTCTATTGTGTGTTTTATAACTCTTCAGGGCGTGCACAGACTCTGAAAGGGGCAAAGTTCTCTAGGATAACTTCTGGATTAGCCTGGTGGCTCAGTTGGCTAAGGTACCTACCATGTAAATGCAACGTCTTGGTTTTGAAATTGATCTGGATCCTCTGTTGCTTGTGACTCTCCCATCTTTTCTGTCTCTTTTCACTTTGAACAGTCTAATGAAGCAGAAATGCCACAACACTAATCTCTAAAAGGGAACTTTCCCAGAAATGAAAGGAGGGTTCGGGGGCATGATGCTCCCCTGGGGAGAAATTTTGAAAATCTGCTTTTAAAAACTCATTTGTGGTGAGCTTTGTAAAGTGGCATGTACCCTTTCAAGGGAGAAAATGAAATGCACTTGCATTTATGAGTTCTCACTGAGATTAATACATAATTCAATCAAAAAATACAGGTCTAAATTGAAATGCAATATGAAATTGAACAACTTTGAAATATCAAATAGGACCCTACTAAAGCAGTTTATTTGTTTAGCAAGATAGTTGGCATTTCCATCTTTCAGAAAAATGTTTTCATACAAGATAAGAAAGCGCTCAACCAGTATTAGTATTTCTAGATTATGCAGTTTGTACAAAATAGCTGGTGTTGGTATTCAGTCATTGAAATTTCCACTTTCATCCACAAGTTACACTTGTGGATGAAATAAGAGTCAATTGCTGTTTTTTGTGGTTTGAAGGCCCTTAAGAATTCCAAGTGAATCTGCACTAGGCTGCTGAAAGCAAAGAAGCATTTTAAGAATCACGTTATTGATAGTTTGGCATGCTATTTTAGCTATTATACAGTTAATGTGTAAAAAAAGTGTGAAATAGAGCATCTCTCAAAATTTTGGCAGGTCAAGGAGCTGCAGACATTTTTATGAATAGAGGAGAAGGAGGCAAGTGTCTTATGATTTCATGGAGAGGATGAAAACATTCACGTGGCCTTAAATGCTCACTGCTGACCAATGTGAGCTGTTGAAGAAAGGAAACATGTGCACCATTATTGAATAGCCTACATGCAGTGGAAATACTGCAGTATAAATGCCCTTCAGACTGGTTATAAGCTCCTTTTAGCTTATAGGTTCTCAGATGATCAGTGTATCAGTATATCAGCAATGCCTGTTCAGAAACTCTAGCTCTATCTCTATCCCCCCTGTGCATGGCTAGTATCTCTTGTGGTCAAATGTCTCCACCTCCCTCCATATTGTGCATCCAGTTTTCATTTTGTAACAAAGGGACAAGGTCCACAGGCTTACAATCTATACCTTTTGCTAAAGCGAATGAGCCGGAGGGATTTAATCGGACACCAATGAATGACCAAGGACTTCAAGCCTCGTGTCAGCAAGTATCCGCAGTACTGACATGTCCTTGAGCAAGACGCTGGATCCTCTTCTAGTTCCAGGAGTGCTGTTCTGTAGCTGATGCTGCACTCTAACCCCCATCCTAGGAGGGGGGCGAGTGGAAACAAAACTTTCTCCATGGGGATCAATAAGAGAGACAAAAGTGTCACGTTATCACAATAGGGTTTATATTCACAAATTCTCCCAATGTTAAAGTAGACAACTGATCGGCGTCTTTTCTTGTGAGTATGTTTCTAAAACGAACAGTGCTCACTGACCCTGGATCTACACTCCCAGACAGCAGCAATAACAACACCAGCAGGAGGCAGAACATCTGTCCCCGTGGTTTCACAGCATGTCCACTGGGGGCACTGCGCTGTACATCTGGAGGGGTTGACCGTTGCCAAGGAGCTTCAAAGAACCAGGCGTCCTTTGATGCTCTGTCTCATTGTCTGGCCCCGCCAAGAAACATCCTATTTTTGGCATCAGGTGCCAACACACACCAGAGAAATCATTCAGAGCTGTGTGAGAAGCGTTCCCAAAAGCAAGGAGGAGATGCCATACTGCTTGTTAACAGGAATTATTTAATGTATCCCCGTTGTTGACTATAGATGTTAGAGGAAAAGTGAAGTAAGACAACTTCCTCCCCACTTCTTAAATTTGAACAAATCATCCACTGCTTCCTGAAAACATACAGTATTTGTCTCATTGACTTACAGTGGAACCAATATTAAATTGATGCCTTTGTTTTCTTTTTGGCTGGTACCTCATGAGATACAGTTATAACTCTGGCATATTAAGCGAAATTGATTAAGAATGATCTAGTTATGTTTGGAATGGCATCCACCTGATACAGCTTGCAAAAAACACAGCTGTTTTAGATTTGTCTTGCTCCATCCCAACATTATCGCATGACAATGCCATTTTTTTCTGACAGATGTTTGTACTGAGATAAATGAGACCGGTTAATTCAAGTTATACGGAATATCAACCGATGGGAGGAGCAAAAGAAAGTTGAGTGGCACCGTTTATGCAACACATTTTATACATGCATTTCGACTTCCTTTCTCCAGAATCAAAATGAGGAGTGAAAAGCAACTTTGTTCAAGAATGGAGGAGTCGGTTGTTTAGTACGCTTTACACATAAAGATCACACCTTTTCCATTTGTGGCCAGCCTTTGCTCATTGTTGTTGTGTTATTTCTGGCCTTTTCATTGGCATAGCTAGAGTTTGATGGGATGAGTAAACAAATAAACAAATGCTTTTTCATTATTACTTTTAAGGTCAGAGTCTATGAAGAAACTATAGAGCCATCCATCGCAGCCTCATCAGACGCACGTGACCTCAACATTGAAAAACAAGCTTCAGATGGCAATCGCTGTTTTCCTCAATCATCTCCTTGCTATTTTTTATGCTCTACAGCAGTGTCAGCGTGTGATAGGCTACTTTCATTATGCTACGGGCAAGCGAAGCCTTCAAGAGAGCATATAATAATCTATTTTCCAGCTCTGTTATTCCTTTGTGTGTGTGTGTGCGTGTCTTTATGTACTGTTATGGATCGTAGTGGCAGGTATTCTATGAACCCCAGAGGAGCTCTGCCGCTGAGTGTTTCAGATGAATCACCTGGTAGGTGGCAGGGGGTTATTACAGAGAGAAAAACACCGAGATATAAAAAAATCTAAAAGAGATAAAGAAGATTGATGCCCCTCTGGCGGGGGCACGTGTGCAAACACGCCGATGGCTCCATCACCTTCGGGTCCTCTCTCTTTCTTCCTCTCCCCGCTCTCTCTATTTATTCCCTCCCTTCCCTCTCTCTTTTTCTTCCCATCTTCCATTCGCTGCACTCCCCCCTGCTCTCCTTCTCGCCCTCCTCACCTCTCTGGCACCTATGCTAATAAATCCTATTTAAGCTCTCGTTGTGACCCTTCAATCATCGCCTGCGACCAGCTTAAAATAACACTATGGGAACAGAGAGAGAATGGGAGTAGTGCGCAGGAGCCCCCGTGCCGATGTTATTAATTGTTGAAGAGATGATTATCCCATTACAGTCCGACTGAGGAATGGAGATGGCGCGGGGGTTATACCGTGATTAATGCTAAGTTCATGTGATGCGTGATTAATTCTGAAGTGCGAGTGGGTGTTTAATCAAGGCCACATGCGATATGATCAATTATGGGGCGAAGAAAAAGAGCTGGATGATTAGACTACCTTTCAGAGTGTGGAACATATGTCACCCGAGGTTTAGCGGGTTCAGCCGTAACGTAGGATTACATTGGTGGTAAAAATGAGGAATATAACCATGGAGGCAGATTACACAGTGGCTTTGAAAAGATGGGAGGTTGAGGCTATATTTAGGCTCATCCAAGTGTGAGTTGAAAGTCTACTTTCCAGCAGCGAGATCAATATGAATGCACCAAGTGTGAGCATACCTCATGTACTGCTGTATGATCAAACAGCCTTCAGTGTGGAGTGTGTCACCTGCCTTGCTCTTTATTACAATGCCAAATCTTATTTCATTTTAAACAACAATTAAACAATACATGTTACTTATTGCATATACTGTATGTCTTCCTGATTTGAATCAAAGTGCAAAAATCAACCCCCCCCACACAGTAAACGGCTAACTAGGAGGCAATCTCTGAATAATGGAGTGGTAACGAAATGGCCATTCAGTCTGAATATCAGGCTACCTCCAATATGCAGTCTGACAAATGCAGATAAAATTATATTTTATTCCATTTTAAAAGACACTAAAAACCTTGTGGTGTTATTATATTAGTTGCTCCTTGTGCTTTACCTTCACACCCTGTGCCAAAGTAAAATAGTTAATGTCAACCTTGATGTGCACAAAAAGAAAGGAGGGATGTTGTACTTTTCGCACCAGGCCACAGCTTTTCATGCTTTTCTATGGCCTGGCACACAGGAGAAACCGCTCATGTGAACGTGCCCTTAATCTGGCCTGTTTAAATGGTTCTGTTGTGCTGTGCCAGCTTTCAGAAGAGAGCCACAGAGACAGAGCAACGCAGCCCAGAGCAGGACATCATAATTCAGGAGAATAATTGGGGCATTTAAACCAAACCTGGGACTCATCCAGGCCAGACAGATACAGGTCAGAGTGGGCAGTCCACATGGGAGGAAGAAAGGGATGGATGGATAGAGAGGAAGAGAGGGAGAGTGAGGCAGGAGGAGAGATGGATGGTAGTGGGAGGGTGGAGGAAAGCAGAGAGGAAAAGGAGAAAATAAATAAGAAATGGGAGAAAGAAGGGGCAGGGTAGAATTAAAAATGGAGAACCGGTGAAGAATGCAAAAATGAAAGGAGAGGGGAAAGAAGATAAAGCAAAAAAGGGCAAAAGGACAGGGACTGAGGACTAACCAGCTAGTCAATAACTAGTCAATTATTTCCCTTCATTGTTAGATTTCATGTAAACTTTTGGTGCTCTATCAATCACAATGTTCCATACAACTTGCTTAAACTGAAATATATGTAAATTGAATAATGGGACTGGAATAAACTTGTGTAACAAGAATAGTTATTTTTCCTGCGGTGCTGAGTGCATGAGTTCATCAGGAGCCTGTAGCAATACAGTAGAGTGGATATATTCTTCTTGACAATAGCTTGTCTTGACCCCCTTGTTATGCTGATTATCCCAGAACTGTAGTAACTGTACAGTATCTGTACTTGACTTGTCTATGTATTTGTTCACCTTAATAATTTCCTAGAAAGAAATAGCAGACCCAGAAAATAAAGTGTTTCCATAATCTGTTTTAATTTTGTGCTGCCAGTCATTTTGTATGTGTCACTTTTTTCTAATGATGGATGTCTTATTTTGGAACAAAACACTTCAGAAACAGGAGACTGACTCTTGACCGATGAGTCAATCACATTTTGTGCAAGGATTTCTCACCTAATTCACATGTATTTGTAAAGGTGACGGCAATCAGACACTGAAAGCTTGCTCATATTTAGTTAAGTGCATAGCTATTCACAGACCTTAAATACATTTAACCTTCAGTTCACAAGGTTCTATCTGATAGGAGTGTTTGAATGAAAACACTCAACATTATCATCATAGCATTCAGGTGCAAAAAGCTTGGGATTTTTGGGCATGACACACTTCAATTGTAAAGTTAGGTTTATCTTTGGTGACCTCAACCATTTTCAGTGTTATAGAGGGAGCAGACACAGCCGTTAATGCCCTGCAAATTATTCAAAGTCTGCTTTGAAAAATCTTTGCGGCAGTGGTTAGGAAGTCATGGGCTGGTAACTATAAAATAGTTAATTTCAGAATAGTCCAAAAGCGGTGCTGAGATTTATTCACACTGAAGCTATTCTAATGATGCCACATGTAGAAACCAAGCACCCAAAACCACGGGTGAATTTTGAAGCTAATAAGGAAGTCGCAGCAGTTTTAATTGTAGTCGTAGTACAGCCACTGCGCTCAGACTGTTCGGTGCGGTATCCAGTTGTTAGATCTTTTAAGTTGATATGGATGGGGTCGTACACGATGAAAAGTTACTTTGTTAAGCACTTATTTTATTTCATAACAGAACGTTTTCGTTCAGCAGTGTCGGCAGTTTTAATTGTGTCATTAATGGGATATAATGGATATAAAACAGAGTGGTCAACATGGCGGTGATCGTAAACCCAATCTCCAGGCTTCAAAATGGCCCTTCACAAACCTATGGGCGACGTCACGCTCATTACGTCCATTGAAGTGCTTTTCTGTTGTATTTGTTTTTGTGGTTTGCATGTGTTTTTGACTTTGCATCGTTTCCAGTAATGTATTTGCTTTGGCATTCTGTAGCTTCACTTGCAGCATGTTTTTGTTGTTGTATTTACTTTGGACAGCGCATTTCTCCTAATGCAATTGCTTTGCGCCATTGTAGTGCGTTTGTACTCGTCAGCCACCGTATTAAAGTCAGTCCCTCCAGGAAATTGCGATTTTGCGATCGCAATAATTAACGCAAATTCAAGAGATCTCCGCAATATTTGCGAGAGCTTGCAGTTTTGCAAAATTGCCGCAACTTTTCCGCATGAAATGGCCAAATCAACAGGCCGCTTGTGATTTGGACCAATTGTTGCATTTTGTGTTGTGGCAACTTACGTCATCACAGCGCGCATTCAGGTGGAAGATGAACAAAGCTCACCTGCCAACAAATTACTGCCATAAACAAAAGCTGCAAGAATTGAGGTGAGTGCAAAATTCAAGCTCTTGGAAGAGTTAATAGCTTAAACGGAGAGTGGGAGACAATAGGGGGAGGCTGTGTGTGTGTGTGTGTGTGTGTGTGTGTGTGTGAGTGAGAGAGAGAGAGAAAGAGAGAAACATTTTTTTTTTTTTTTTTTCGCTTGCAATTTTTCCCAATTCCCGCAATTTTACCGCAAAAACTGCACATAAAACCTCGCAAATTGTATCGCAATTTTTGAGAAAAGCCGCAGCAAAATCAAGCATTTTTGTCTGCAATAATCACAAAAAAACTCTGCGGAATCCTGGTGGGACTGTAAAGTGATGAAAAATGTAAAAAATGAGCAAAAACTCAAATCATGCTGGAATTGTCCTTTAAGTTATAGGATCGTTTCTTTAACTACTTGGGCGCCTGCGGTGGTAATGTAGAGGTATGCTATTCATTGCAGTCATAGAATCAATTCCCCCGATCCCGCCCTCAACTGTCCGCTCTCTTTGTGTATGTTCTCTATTATTCAGACAGTGAGACAGCAGAGCCTGTTCTAGACAAAAATAATTTGCAGAAGACACAAAAAACTCCACACACGGGGATTGTTACATGGTTTTGAGAGACGGCTGCCTTATGGACTGTGCCACAGCAGCTCCCAGACCACAAACCATGGCCATCTGGCAAGCAAGGCAGGCTAAGGCAAACAGTCGAACTTTCCAAGTGGAATCCAATCTCACTACGAGAGTACCCTCCACACACACGCTCACTCACACACACACACACACAAACACACACACCACCCCCCACCCCTCCACATCCTTGGGCATAGCGCTTGAAATGCTAGCCCTCCTAGATTGCATTCAAGAAGATGCAGTCCTGTTTTTCCATTTCTGCTCTGTAAACAGTGCATATTCAGCCCTATAACCAATTCTTTCAGGAAAAACTCACTTAGACAATGTAAACATGGAGGTGTCTGACTACATTTCCAGCATTACTATCCCACAACTTTCCCACTTACATTCAGTTGACAAAATTTAAGCTGTATTTGAGCCATTTTTTTCTTTGCTTTGTTAAGATGTTGATACTGCTGACGTATTTCCACCAGCCGTGTTTACTTGCGCATGGTTTCCAAAGCACTTCCTTCACTCAACCATAATTTGTCAAAGCAGTTTGACTTTCAAAGGAAGCTGGCTTCTTAAGCAACACAAAGAAAAGAGCAATGTTAGAAACTGTATTTTAATCAAGATCCTGTGGAAAACAATTAAGTGCTATCCTTTGCTTTCATTATGCCCCTCGGTGCCTATTATTGTATGTGTTCCTCTCAGAAAGCAGGTAATTTAATTCCAAAGGAAAGACAAAAAGGCTCAAATGAAAGCAACTCATATGTAATTGCTGTATCTCTACACACACTGTGTCAGCCCTTGGCTTAAATTATTGTTACACAACTTTTACAAGAGTCTCAATAGGAAATTAAAAATTTTAATTTTGCAATGTAATATGCCTTTAGCAGATCACTTACTCAGTACAAGATCTTATCCATATCTGGGCCTGGAGTCATCATCCCCTCTTCCTGCCATTATTCAATGAGCAGTAAGAGGAAGAAACGAGGAAACAAAATCCTATAATGTAGTGCAATAAGAAAGTGGCCTCCAATGCCTTATATGTGTACTGGACCAAAGTAGTGAAAGATGTTTTTTCTAATGCATAAGTGTACCATATTGTTCCCTTGCTAGCACAGTATGCTTTGTTTTGCCATCATATTTTGTACACAATTCCCTCCATAAGGTATCCAAACATACTAGTACTAGTATTGTACAAGGTACATGTGGTACATAGTGTCCCAATATAATCCCACTGTGATTATTTTAATAATTCATTCATATTTGATATGGCTATTTGTACTGTTTGACTAATGTAAATAACCAGTTGGGAAATAATTTGTCTACCAGTGGCTACCTGTTACATGTTGCTATAGTTACACCGACGTGCCTCTCTACATGAACAGGACCCATGGGTTAGGGTTAGCTACACTGGACTGATATAGCACCATATAATAAGTATAAGTATAGGTAAAAAATTATACTCGTCGAATGAAAAAAGTCTAAAAGATGTCCCTCTGTAGCCAACATAATATTGGAGTCTACACATTTTTATTTCCTCCTCCTTCCTTTCATTCACGTTATTCTTGATATAACTGCTTCCCACTAGGAAGTGTTTGACCTTTCATTTGAAATTGACCTGGGGTCCTAAATATAGAACGTATGGCTTCGGTAAGCTAGAGTAAGGAAGGGATTTAGGGTTAAAAACACTGTCTCACAATCTGTACCCCGAGGGCTTACTGTCCAATAATTGAAGCTTCGGCGTGTGGTGGAAAGGTCAAGACCCTGCTGCCTCGTCACACATCGCCCCAAGAGCAGTGACAATGCTCTGTATGTGTGTGATTTCTCCGCCACGACCCCTATGATTTTCACTGACCTTTTCCACTGTTATTGCATGGTGAGTGATTATCAAGGCAGTTATGGGTCATTTCCTGCACTTACCAAAGCAGATTACCTGTAGAATGCAATTATACAGAGGTATATGGGAGGGTTGGGGTTAATGGTTTATGTAGGCATGGTGGTGTGTGTGTGTGTGTGTGTGTGTGCATGTGTAGGCAGTGCTTAGTCTATAATATGAACAGAGACAGTGAGTGACAGTCTGTGACCTAGTGTGCTTTCCCTTCGGCCTAGCCTTTGGCACTGATCTATCAGCAACCATTATCAACAATTACACAAAGCACCATTGACTGTTACTGATACAGGATCATGCTAGCTTTTTTCCTCAAATGGGATTTGCTACTACCTTTTGGATGCCCTTGAGCATCCAAGGCAACTACAATGTGGTGCTGCTCGGTGGCAAACAGTCAAAGAAAATGGATGTTCTAGGCAGCTTGAACATATGAATGCGTGTCATTGAATGAGACTGAAAAAGAACAAGCATGTTTCATCAACTCTAACCCTAACTTTTTAAATAAAGGCTTTTATTTTTTTTAGGTGATATTAAAGTCTAACTGTAGAAGCAGCAAGAATCATATGGGGAAATTGAGGGGAGGAAATAATGATTATGTACTGGCTGGCCCCGTCTTGTAGTAGGAAACAAGGCTAAGCCCCGGCAAACCCTCTGTGGCCTTCTGGCAGAAACTGGCTGGATAGGAGGATCAAATCAGATTTTTTTCCCTCTGTGACACATATCTGATCTTTTCATTAAAGTCCAAGCATTGCAATATCAACTAATCTGATTTAGATTTTATTTTTAAAGCAATGAAGTCATTATGTCAGTGCCACAGAAGTGATAATAAAGTGATAATAATCAGACCTGAACAGGCGGTGTATATTTATCCTGAAGCTGAAAGTGCACCTACCAGATGACAGAGAGGAATAGGGAATGACAAGGAAAGGAGGAGAATAAAACAGGCATAGTGGCAGGTATAGAGAGTTGGAAAGATGGAGAGATGGATATATATGGTGAGACAGGCAGGAATGGAGATACGGAGCTATGTAAAATGCTCTATCTTGCCAGCGAAAAACTGATGAGATGGAGGAAGACTGAGAGAGAGAGACCCTTGGTCTGTGTCCAGGTGGAGGGGCTCACCAGAGACAGAAAGAGCTGCATTGTCAATAACTTGTGTGCTCCCACACAGTAATATTATGCAGGTGCAGGTACATCTGCAAAATGAGAGAGCACCCACCACTATAATTGCTTGTGATGTGTTTTCACTCGTGTAATAGGCCCCTAAAGAAAAATAAATTTCACTCTGCCTTGCTAATACCCACAATCATCAATCTCTGTCAAAAGATGTCATATTGCCCTAGAGAAACTAGATCAACTGACTATATTTTGTACTGTACTGTATTACTTTAGGTGTACATGAAATTCAGATGAATTTTTCACTGAAAGTGAAAGTGAGTGTTTTAGGTCAATATCGCAAAGGATATTTCTTTAAGTGGAAGAGAGGAGTGCCATCAAAAGACCATTTTGAATGGATGACTCATCAAATTTGCCTGAAGCCATTTTCGAGTACTCAGCTAAATGAACCAAAGGGGAAATTCACCAGGCAAGTGCCATGTTCAGCTTTCTCTCCCACTGTTACAAGCAACTAGCGGATGAATGGAGCACTTTATAGTTACCTTACAGCAATTTATGTCAGTCCACGGAAGGTAAATCCATGTGAAATGGCTTCATGGGTGACAGGAGACAAAACGAAAAAGGAATGAAATATCACAGTAGAAATGGATTCTTATATCCAGACCACTAACCTGTACATAGTGGAAGTATACTGTATCTTGCTTTATAATTCACAGTGAAGCTTAATCAACAAAATTCAGGGAAAATGTGATAAGAGGGCAGGCTGGAATGACATAATGACTGACTGGAATGCATAAGAGAGCACAGAGATAATACATTTGCAGTTATCTAAATTGATCACTGTATTTTATATTCGACTGTGTCATGCCTCCACCAAGAGATAGGCCCGTGTGCTGTACCTGGCATCAATATGGGTCTGGGGCATTGGGATCATATTCGCATGGAGTTTATGCACATAGTTGTAAATGCAAAATGTATTGAAGATGGATAGCATTATAATTACCTACTTTAGGAGGTGGCCAGAGCTGCATTGTTGCTGCACTGAAGCCAAATGTAAATCCAATAATGTCTCCAATCCACATACAATAATCTAGATAGAAATAGCTGCTCATGCAAATGGTTTCTGTTGCTGCGCCCTCAGCTGTCTTGCCTGATTTTTGTATTCCTTTTTAGCTTTGCAATAATAATGATTCTGACTTGCAGAACAACAACAGAGTACATGTGTTTGTTCCCTAGCTTACTGGTAATGGCACTCAAGTATGGAGGACCAGCTGTTGCCTGCAGTACAGTATGCTAATTGCCAAAGAGTTTTGAAAGAAGAGATACGATAAGGCGCATACAGCGTTGCAACCCCCTTCTGCCTAGTGTGAAGCATGTGTGGATACAAGGCAGATACAAAGTGCATGTTAAAGTAAGGTTTAAAGGAGGAGGTATAGCAAACCATAGCCCATCCAAATCCTCAACAAACAGATCTATACCACAATGTACCCCGCTATACTGCACATTTCATTTAATTGTATCTGCATATACACATGGATACGGAAGTGTTAGGGCCATTGCAGACAATTTTTTTGTTATGTTTTTTACTGCAGTCGGGTTGAGGGTGGTAATATTTGAGAAAAAAACGGAGAAATTTGCAAGAAAAAAAAACAGAATTTTTTGAGAAAAAAGTCATCATTTCTTTGATTAAAGTCAGAAATTTGTGAGAAAAAGTTTTTTTTTTTCAAATTTCTGAGTTTTTTTCTCAGAATATTCCCCTTCCCCCCCAGCTGCGGTAACAAAATATTACCTACAATGGCCATAATACTATATTCTGTATATGCATGCATTGAGTTATTGAGTTCAGTGGTTAGGGTCAGTAAAGTAAAGTCCATCTCCGCATGGATGTGCAGCGGCCGTCAGTATATTTCCTATTCGAAAGACGATGAAGAAAATCCCCCTTGAGGTTTGTTTGGACAATTCTCTCACCCAACACTTCACCTGGCCCTCCCTGAGTCAATGGATGGTGGGCTTGTGGGCAGACACACACACATACACAATTATAAACACACACACACACACACACACACACACACACACAGAGCTGCAGGGCTGGACTATTGATTTGTTGAGCACTGTGGTCGAGCAGCCCTGACCGGCCTCGCCCTGTGGGTGAGACACACAATCGGCAGCGGATGTGCTGCTCCTAAACCCTCCCTGGGCACCATTTCAAATCCCTGGGGACTCATGATATCGATTTAAGCCATTTCTCCCCCGCCACCGTCCTCTCAACCCCCGCCCTGTCCCTTTTCACTTCTTTTTTTCTCTCCAACCTTTGTTGTTTTGTTTCTATCTGTCCCAGAGGAAATACAGCGATAAACAAAAGACAGACACCCGTTTTTTTTTTTTCTTTTTGTGTGTGTGTGTGTGTGTTTTTTTTAAGAAAACAGCCGTGGAAGAGGAACGAGGGCCTGAAAAACATGACAAGAGTCAAATCAAGTTGCCGTTGTTACGGAGGCTGGGGAAAGCACTGTCATGCAAAGAGATAGGGGAGGAAAAAATGATTCTGGCGGTATGATTGCATCGGGGCCCCTAACAGAAACGCAAACAAATACCCACTTCCATGCGCTCCTATCACTCTGTCATAGTGGTGTGTCAACGTGTATTCAATCAAACTTGGATACGTGTTGAATATGAAATGCCTCATCCTAGAAAAGTGAATGTGGTGTGTTTTTTTTTTTTAACAGAAAATGCAGGATGGAATTCGATGCAGTCAAGAAATTGGTTGTGTGTACAGTACCTGTTTTACATTTTCTCGACAGGTGAAAAAAAATGGTTACAATTGTGCTGCGGAGTTTCTTCATTTCTGCTGAGTGAGACCTCTCCCTCTCCGTCTGTCCCTCCGCTCTTTCTCTCTCCCTCCCTTTCACTCACTCTCTATCTCTCTCTCTCTCTCTCTCTCTCGGCTAGTTCTCATTGTCAGACTGTGTAATTGAGGTAATGCTGTTAATGATGTGTGAGTGGTCTCTCTCTGTCTCTCTTACACACACACACACACATTGATGGCAGGAGATAGGGCCCTTTCATTAGAGTTGGCACGGTGACGACAAGGCAGCGGCGGCGAACGGGCACAGATGACCTCGCCGTGGGGGAGCGGGAGCTTTAAACACTAATTAGGATGACTTTGGGAGACGAAACAGGTAGGGAGAGGGAGGGCTAGACGAGCGGAGGAGGGCGGGAGATGAGAAAAAAACTATAGGAGAGGAGGAACAGCAGAGGTGAAGCATAAAAGGGAAAATGACAGAGGGAATGAGAGCCAGAGATGCGAGTGGGAGAGGGAGATGTAAAGAATGACAATGACAGAATGAGACAGACACAAATGGACGGAGAGTAAGGCAGAGGTAAAAAAAAAAAAAAAATTCATGGATAATTTAGACAGATAGAGAGAGAGTGAGACTGAGAGAGGGAAATTGGCAGTTTTGCTGCAATCAGACAGGTCTGGCCAGCTAAGGGAGGCATATGAGGGCTCTAAAAATACACTAGTACCTGACGTTGCCACACCGCTATTACATGGGAGCTTTTCACATCCGGAGTGCTTGGTCATAAATATCATTCATCACTCATTATTCCCCCTATATGTGACTGGGAAAGAGAACAGTTATTATCCCTGACGTCAGAGGCTGCTACAGACATGGCAATTACTGTGGACAGAGCACAAGGTCAAGGAGGATCTGTTTGATGCTCTTGGATAAAAAACCTACAGTCTCCCAAAAATGAGGACAGGTAAGAATAGTTTTCGTACTTGCTGCTTTACACATTAGACACAATTATTCTACCCCCGCGTTCTAAAAGCCAACCCATTTCCAACGGAAATAGGGAAGTAGTCGGTCAGGACAGGAAATGCAGCGGAGATTAGCGATCTATGATCATTGGATATTAGTTCAGTTCAGTTGCCAGGCATATTCTAAGCTAGGAATGGCTCTCGTCTCCACTTCTTGAACTCATTTTTTCACGACTTCCTCAAACATCTAGTCAAGGATTACATTGTACCGAGCAAACTGTGTTCTATCTGAAATACCGTTAATGTATGATTAAAGTTACTGAATGTGTTTTCAATAGATGTCACAGGTCCAAGGGCATTCATGACATGAATGGCATATAGAAATTGAAGTTACAAGACTTTAATGTTACAATAGCTATATAGTCTGCACACACACACTCTCTAACTTGTGTGTTTTCATTCTCTCTTACCCTCTTTCTCTCCGATATCCTGACGCATGTGGACTGCACAACCGACAAAGAGCCACAACTTCAGCCGACTGTAAAATTGACATGAATGAGTGACTCCACTTCTCACAAGTCCAACTGAGCCCACTCAGTTAAATTAAAGCCCTGTCAGCCCCCCCAACACACACACACATTGCCCTCCACCTACAGCCACTTGCATGCACACCCAACCTACCCCAAAACACAACACACTCCTTATCCCCTTCCACATAAACCAACTTGCATTCATCCCCCCCAGTCTACCCACTGAATCAAAACACACACACACACACACACACACACACACACACACACAAACACACACACACACACACACACACTCCAGGGGGCTGTGGTGTGTGTACATGTGTGTCGTGACAAGCTGACAGTCTGGTATCTGAGGTACGCAGTGGAGTAAACAGAGCTAAACTGCTCTACTGTACAGTGCTGCGGCCTCCATTCCAGCTGTAATATTAGAGAACAGATGCTCTGGGGCTCTGATGCTTCACTACTGTCAGCCCCAAGCCAAACTGCTGCTGGAACACACACACACACACACACACACATACATGTGGATGTGGGTGCATGCAAGTTCAAACACACACACACACACACACTTACTTAGCAGTGTTGCTGCTGTCAGTTTAGTACAAGCACACACACAGTAGGCAGAATCATGGCTAAGGCACCCCACATATACACACAAGTATAAACACACACATATACACACGAGGATGGGCATACTGAGATAAATGCAAGTCCAAGCTCACATACATAGGTACATGTATACATACAGACGGAATCATGGGCACACATATAAACACAGTACAAACACACACACACACACACACACACACACACACACACACAAAGGCCTGCACATATAAGAACACACACTTGTACAGAAACCATGGCCACAGGTGCAGGACACTCACACACATGGGTAGAGGCATACACTTATACAAGAACAGGCAGACTCAAATACATGAGCATGGGTGCACATTGGAAGTACAAAGTACACGCACGCACACAAACACACACACACACTCACACACACACACACTTAGCGGTGTTGCTGCTGTCAGTTTAGCCAAATCGCTGCTGGAACCTCTCCTCACTACAGCACCTCACAGGCTGCTTCAGCCAGCAGAGGACAGATGCTGTGTAGGAGTGTGTTTTTGTGTGTGTGTGTGTGCGTGCAACTGCATGTGCCTGGGAGGTGTTATGCTGTAACACTGGAGAGTATTGTGTGTGTGTGTTGTTTGTGTATGTGTGTGTGTGTGTGTGTGTGTGTTAGTGTAGGAGTGAGTGAGTGAGTGAGGAGTCCGCCTGGCAGAAGCAGGATGGGCTAGTTTAGCTCAGGGCCACTGTGCTGCACGTGCACACACACACACACACACTCTCTCTCTCTCTCACACACACACACACACACACACACAGCTGCTCGCTTCCCAGCCATCTCTGCTCTCTCCCTCTCTGCTCCACAGCGGCCTCCCCTCAGTAAATAACACCATTCATTATCTGCATGCAGCCCTGAAATCAGCTCCTTGGAATAGATTGGTGTGTTGGTGAATACAAGCAGATTCCATGTATCTACCGTATACGGCCAACAGCTGCTGCTGGCGGTAAATCCTCGTAACTCTTTTGTGTTTTCTACTTTTGTTACTTGAGCTAAAGGTTTTCATAGCGTTATTTCTGTGCCGTTTCAGTATGACAGCATGAAGCCCATAACACATACTGTCATTTCAAAAGTGCACAGTAATTTGTCAGAAAATAATCAGTTTTTTTCTTAATCCTTAAAAAAACTGACATTTTGGAGGTACTAGGTTTTGATCAAATAGCATCAATGTGTTTTCACCAATTTTTGTTTTCATATTTTGCAAACAGACAAGTATGGAAAATCCCCATGCGCACACACTGTTTATGCCCAGTGCCTTCAGAAAGTACAGTATTAAAACCCCTTGACTTATTCTTATTTTGTAGTTTTGCAGCCTGAAATCAAAATTGATTAAATTGATGTGTTTTGGTCAATAATCTACACAGAATACATCATAATAACAAAGTTAAAACAGGTTGAAAATGGAATAGAGAAACATGGTATTTAAATAAGAATGCAACCCCCTGAATCAATACTTTGTAGCATCTATGGCAGCAATTACAGGGACAAGTCTTCTTGGACACTTCTGTATCAGATTGGCACATCTGCATTTTGGGATGTTCTCCCATTATCCCTTGCAGATTTGGGGAGCATCTGTGAGCAGATTTCAGACACGATTCAAGTCTCGGCTTTGGCTGGACCACAAATGGATTTCACATTCTTGTTCTGTAGCCACTCCAGTGTTGATTTAGCTGTATGCTTAGGGTCATTGTCCTGCTGGAACATAAATCATCACCCCAGTCTAAGGTCTTTGGCACTGCTCCTCAGGAATTTGCCTGTATCTGGCTCCATTAATTGTTCCCTCCATCGTTACAAGTCTCCCAGTCCCTGCTGCTGAAACCCCCACAAGATGTGGATAAAGGGGAATTGAATAATTTCTGAAGGATTTTAAAATGTCAGGTAAGTCAAACCAAGAGTACCGCAAGCAGTTCAATATGAGACCCGTTTTTATAAACCATTTTTAAAAATATATTATCGTCATGGTCTTAAAGGTCAAGACGGGTATGATCTGTCTCGTCTCATGCTGTTTCAGGTAGATAGTTTCAACACTAGTTATCAATCTCACTAACCATAAAAGGACAAGTTTGTGGATCATGGAAGATATGTGAGTGACAGGATAATAGTCTGATACCTTACTGAAACAATTTGACAGGGCAGATGCTTACCAACACACGGAGTTGAACCCGCATCCTCTTTAACTAAGGGCAGCCTCTTTAACCAAAAGAATCCACGAATGTCACAGTTTGTTAGGGCTTCAAAAAGCAATGGCCAGCAGAGTGTGTGTAACAGAGTTGAAGCAGTCAGTTTAAACCTCTCATGGTAAAGATACTATGACTTTGACTCAAGCAAGTGATTGGTTTGTTCAGTAGTGAGGCTGTACAGGCACAATACATGTAGGTTTGACACTAGGGCTGGGCGATATATCATATAATATCAATACTGTGATATGAGACTAGATATCGCCTGGGATTTTGGTTATCGTAATATTATGAAATAACTTAAATGTTACTTCTTCCTGGTCTTAAAGGCTGCATTACAGCAAAGTGACAACATTTTCTGAACTTATTAGCCTGTTCTGGCTGAGTAAAATGAACTATGATTGGCTTTACCTGCTCATCATATCCACATCACTACTAATATAAATGACACCTGTAACAGACGCATTCAACAAATGCATGTAATGTAAATGTATTTTCACCTGCTTTGTTTTGACCATGGATAGCTATACAGCAGCTGATATGGTGTTTTGGTCAATCAGCTAGAAAAAACTCAGGTGTATTTGGGGTTCCGACCTTTTTCCCCCTGCGGCCCTCTTTTTCTCCTCCATGGCAAACACGATAGTTACCGGAAAGATAAATATTAATGGGACCGAGCTGCGTTGGGACTTTTTTGCCGGGGCTCCCTATAAATTTTTCATCCGCGGCAGAAATGCAGAGGCGCGTTGGGAGCTGTTCAGGCATTCGTGTGAACCTAATGTCAGAAGGCGCAGTGGGGCGATGTCACAGTTACAGTACAACTCTGATGGTACTAATGCTGAAGTGCTGCGACGGGAAACGCATGTAGTCGTTTCGAATTATGCAGGGACATACGCTGATATTATACTGTAGAGGGAAAATGATCTCTTGAGTTGATGTAGTTGTGCGTGTTGGGGAGGTTACGTGTGTGTGTGTATACAGTGTATGTGTGTGTGCGTGTGTGTGTGTGTGTACGCAGCAGAGATTACTGGATGTGAACTGTGAAGCGTGCGCGGAAGTGCGCATGCATGTTTCCATTTCGATTCGTGCATGTTTTACAGACTCCCCTCCCCTTTCATTCCACCACTTGGGTCAGAGGTGACAGCATAGGTGAGAGGTCAGACAGTAATAAATGAGATATCAATGTACAGGGGAGCACACACACACACACACACACACACACACACACAAGGTTGATGTATCCGAAAGCACAGAGACCAGCAAAGGTCTTGTTTCACGACAGAGGTCGCAGCCCTGCTACACTTGTGGTTATGCAGGGATCCTCTCTCACTCAGAGTGTTTGTGTGTGTGTGTGTGTGTGTGTGTGTCGTGTTGACAAGGGGTCAGGCTCATTTGTAAGCTGTCAAACAGAGATGCTCGGACAGAGATCAAGAGTAGCACACGGGGGCTAGTCCAGCTCTCCAGGGGAAATGGATTCTGTTTGATGTTCTGTAGGAGGGAGGGATGGAGAGAGAGAGAGAGAGAGAGAGAGAGAGAGAGAGAGAGAGAGAGAGAGTTGGGGTAGAGAGAGAGAGAAACAAATGGAATGAAAGAAGACGGAAGGGAGAGAGAGAGAGAGAGGGGGAAGGAGACAGAGTGAGACAGAATACGAGAGAGGAGGCAGAAGGAGAGAGACAAAGCAAGAAAGAGGAGGGAGAGAAAGAGTGAGAGAAGGAGGAGAGGGCAGGAGGGAAAGAGAGAGGGAGAAAGTGAGTGAAAGACAGAGAGAGAGAGAGAGAGGGGGAGGGAAGGAAGGTGAGAGAGAAGTTGAACAGTAGATGAATAAAGGGAGATCAACACTTTGAGAGGAGGTAAGGGAACACAGACTTGACTAATGGCTGCCAAGAAAATGAGGCTTCAAACTGAAGGGAGGTGGGAGGAGAGAAATGAGAGGCTTTTCTGGGCTGGTTTTCACTGCTAATACTCATCTGACTGTTAATGCTTGTGTATGCAGAGACCAGCCAAGCTCTCATTATTTCCCAAGCTCTGAAAACTAAACTGGGTGAGCGCACCACAAAGGGAATGAATTATGGGAAATCTGGGCAAAGTCAAAACGTCTCACTTTATAGTGGATATATGTTCTGCATGGGGATAGAGGCCAATATTACCATTACCATCTCAAATCTCAGCCTAGCATATGTTGTTTGCACTACTAGACAGCTGTAAGTTTTCCTAATCAAATATTGTGCAGATCAATGACTTCATGACTGACTTCAGTAATATGAGATCCATCAATTGATCAGATTTACGTGACTTTATTATTTGTCATTAACTAGGGATGGGACGGTATTCAATATATCGCAATACAAAAATGTGACAATACATATATATGTGGGGCAAAAAAATGAATCGTGATATTTTATGCTGCTGTAGTAATCACAAATGAGACAAGAAATAAACATAATTCTGCACAGTCAAACTTTATTTATTGTGAAGCCCATATCACGTATCAAATCGTATTGTGAGATAAGCACATCGTCCCATCCCTGTCATTAACAATTACATTCATGTGTACAGTATCTTCAAGTTTTAAAAGTGTTTTTATGACAAATGGATAAATCTGCTGGATATAGAGTACTTGAGGATTGCCTTGGTGCTAGCAAGTTGCAGTGCAATAGTAATAATAATGTGATATGAAATTAATTCCCATAGAAAAAATCTCTTTTCCCTTGCTCCCTCTTTGGCCTTTCCTCGATCTTTCTCTGCCAGAGACCTTATCCAATGTGTGCTTTTTATTTTGTTGTTTCAAGGTTTAATTAAAAATCTTTCATTTTAATATCGCCCCTCTTTAAACCAACACAAGGCTACTCTTATTAGTTTTTTTTTTAGGTACTTCTTTAAACAGGCATTTCTGCTTTATTAAACATACAAAGGAGAGTGACAGTAATAAATGAGGGAGGAGGGCAGTCAGATGTAACTATGGTCATGAAACAAATTTGAACCGACATTATTAAAGATATCGAACCTCGGTCCACTGAGCCACTAGGGCAGCAGAATTTTTGTTTTTAGATACTAAAGACTGATGAACATGGCAGAGGAAGGGACAGAGGCAAGTGGGAGCTGTTTATTTGTGATCATTCACAACTGTGACCTGTATAGCTGGCGTGGGCTCATAGTGTCATGACATGTATAGTTTTCATATAGTCCAGTCTTTGTCTTTAAACTCTAAGTAAGTGCGGGACTGCTGTCTCAGTCAGGATTGCGGTCAGTACAGTAAGGAAATGGAGCATTATGAAACTTTTTCCTATTAATTCTGCTATACTATGGTCAAATATAGCAAAAAAACCTGAGAGGTTGTTCTAAACTGTGATTAGGGGTATATCTGATATCTGTGATATCTTTTTTTTTTTTTTTAACATTATTTTTTATTGAGCATTACACATTATAGTATGTAGTGCATCCTACATTCAGTACAAACATATAATGCATCCCACTTACCCTGTATTAGAACATACATCTACAACTCACAAAGCACATATATCCTGTAATTCACATTTTCCATACATTTGCACACTTCTGCTAATTCGCATATCCAGATATATACTGGCAAATGTCCAATTAGGTATTCACATGCACACAAGCATACACAAACACACATACATATATATATATATACCCGAATATGTGTATGCCCTTTATATGACAATTACCAAACTGCAAAATAGTGTACATACATATTGTACAAATAAACAAAAAGGGAAGGCAAGAACTCTGGCTTGTCAACATGGCATCCAAAACCATAGCTCTAGTTCTACCAGTTTCTTTCCTGTGTAAGAACTGGTACTGGAATTGTCATATAGCAGCCACATAGTTATAGAGGCCGTTGTAATTTCTTTCCTGCCATATCTTTACAGGGAACTGTGAAAGTAGGATCCTGGCCACCATCACACCATAATCACACTTTCAACAGACAGACAGAGAGAGAGAGAGAGAGAGAGAGAGAGAGAGAGAGAGAGAGAGAGAGAGAGAGAGAGAGAGAGAGAGAGAGAGAGAGAGAGAGAGAGAGAGAGAGAGAGAGAGAAAGGTGTAGATAGAAATGTCTGATGTTAAATATGACGAATAGAAAGAAGAGGTGAGGAGAGGAGTGTCATATTCACGGGGCTTTCCCTCTGCTCTGTCTTTCCGTTCGTCCTCACATCCGCCTTTCTCATTCTCCGTCTGTCTGTTCATCATCCTCTCTGTCAGCACCTCTCCCTCATCTCTGCTCCCTGCCTCCCTCTCGCTCCCTGCTTTTTCCCCCTCCATCAAACTTTCTTCGCTACTGTCTTACTTTCTCTATCCATCTCTTTCTCTCTCTCTCTCTCCATCTGAATCCCATCCCGTCTCATTCTCACCTCTCAAACTCTTTCCCTCCACTCTCCGTCTCCTCCTCCGCCCCACATCCATCCTATTCTACCTCTGTTGGCATGACTGATTGTCTGCGGCTGAAACTGGGCCGATCCTCCGCCACATTGCCTACCAAGTATCCCTCAGACCCGCAACTACCTCACCCCAAATACCCAGCCTCTATGTGCATTGATTACCACACATTGCATGGAGATAATCGGTGGGCGTGACCAGGTTTTGAAACACGATGGGTCCGTGCTTGTGTTTAAATGAAGCTGATCCGACTGGGTTTTAATCAGCAGCGCGGAGGACGCTTAATCAGGCAGTATTTTGATGGATTCGCCGAATGGGAAACCCATTCATCAAGTCAATTACACATTAATCACAAGCTCACCCGCAGATTTTGGAGTAAGACGCGAGGAGGGGTTCCACTTTGTTCTTGGAATGAATAGCAAGAGGCATTATGTAAAACCCTCTTATCCATGGCAATGAGACTGTGAGTTATTGTACAATAAAATACGGGTCTGTTGAAGGATGTTGATCAGCCAGCCATTTGTGTGTTTTACAAAGACAGATTCTTGAAGTGGCTCCATTTGTTCAATGCTGGGTCAATTTCACTGTGGGAATATTAGTCTATATCAAAGGGTGATGTGCTGTAAAAAGCTTAAAATCCATTGATTGCAGTGTTTATAAAGCAGAGCTCTGAACAATGTCAATGCGAGTCAATGTAAATTAAAGCCCACTCCACTGCCAAGTGTAGACGTGATTGATATTTAAATATTGATAATCATATTCCCTTGCCTTTAATGTGCACTGTATGGGTCATCTGATTTGAATAACTTCTGAAGCTAGTTAGCATTGAGGTCACAACAGGTGAACAACTATTCCCACAAACCTCTGGCAGTTCCCATCAATAAATCATTCATCCGACTGACAAGCTCTCAAGTTGTCAGGAAATCAGGCATGAAATATGAATTATGAAAACTATGGTGAGAGAAATGATAGTGTGCAAATGATGGCGTACATTGTTATGGGGCTTGTTTGCTGTGCTAAACACAACACATTTTCACCGCCGCTATCGCCAAATGAGATGAATAATTGAGAGAGCGAGGAGAAAACTGGAGGTACGGTGTTTGTGTAAATTATGTGCATCTGTTTGTATATGCTTCACATTTGTTCTGTAAAAAAATGTACTTCATGCATGCTTTATCATGCATTAAAAAGTTGAGAAATCAGTGTGTTGTACAAAAAGGGTGTATTCATTTTCACGTGAGTAATTCAATACTTGTTCATGAGTAAATCTTTCTCACAGCCAGAAACCAGAGAACAAAAACTAAGACTTAGCTTTATTTTACTGTTGTGTTTTCAGTTTTCAAGCAGAAAATGAACCCTGAACTCAACTCAGGCAAGCAGGCAAGCTTAATTTCATGGATATTTTTGAAGGAGTAACGACTGGAGGAGACTGCGAGAACTGAGAAGGACACAAGTAATTTACTATTCACATTAACGTAACTACCTACTGCGTTAGTCCTATTTAACATTAGCTACATGTTTTATGCCAGCCTCATTAGAAACAGCTAGTGAGAAATTACAGTTGTTTACACTAGCTGGGCATTTATAATTTGTGGCTGTAACTGACCAATGACTCTGCCTTACCTCTCACTTGTGTGATGACGACAATCCTGCCAGCACCCTTTGAAAGCGTGCTCAGATACATAAGGGTGCTTTATCAGCAAGCTTTTACTGTACTGAACCGTGAACAAAACATAATGGAAAAACATACTGCACTGTGACAGCACGGTGCAGTACGGACACTAGTTCAGTGGAAAAAAACAAAACATAACAGTCACCCTTTAAACCTTTTCTCTCCTTGGAACAACTCCAGCTTTTACATCCTGATGATATCCCACGTTCAAGTCTTAGTTCTCCGGTAGCGTTGGCAGAGGGTTACTCATGTTCACAAATATTGATTGGATTCAAAGATGCAGCTGATTTCCTCTAAAAGTATTATTGCTTTTGTTTTTTATATATATATATATATATATATATATATATATATATATATATATATATATATATAATTAACCATTTTAACTACATACCAGAGTTCATCAGTAATGGACATAGAGTTGAACCAATGTTCCATTTTCCATGTTCCTGCATGCCTGCTGAACTTTTGTTCAACACTCGCCAACCAGTTGAGTCTTTTGTTACAATGTGCTGATTTTGTTATATAGTATATCCTTTAAGAAAGAACTGCCTAAAGGGGCCCTGCACAACGGTGGACTTGTATCATAGCTGCACTGTAAATCGCCCACATAGTTATAATAACTTGTATGACATTGCCTTTGCCATGCTGTGTCTTTGGGTCGCTGCCGGATGAAACAAAACTCCAATCCAACAGTACCTGGGTGCTTTTACCCTTCCCTAGACTTTAATCCATGAATGGTTGAGTGTTGTTGGCCAACCTTGGCCAGTAGATATCTCTCCCAGAACCCCTTTCTCCTCTGGCAGTCCCCAGGACCATATTTCTCCTGTCAATTCAAGTCCAGACCAGACCAGGAGTAAGCCAGCTGGCCTTTCTCAGCCACCATCCCCAGCCAGAAAGCCATAGGGCTCTCTATCCACTGAAATATTTCAGCCAGGAAAAGTCACAGTTATTTTCTTGTGCCAAACAACAAAGAAACATATGCACATTAAGTTATTGGTGCATGGCAAAACTACAAAAGATTGAATGAAAGGAAAGTCCAGCAGACTAAGCTGTCATTTCCACAGTTTTAATGTGATACTTCAAAGTGAATCTCCGTAAGGTCCAATCCCAACTTGAGCCATGAAAAAGTTTTTGGCTAGCCATGAAAATGCTAACAGCATGGCTCTCTCTCTGTACTGACCAAACTGTAGCCACCAGAAATCCAGAGATGGGAAGGTTTATCTGTCCATCCAGTTACTATGGCCAGAGAGAATGATTGGTGCTCCCCCCCACCCCCACCCCTCCACACACACACACACACACACACTTTTCTCAGGTTTTACCCTGCAAATCCCCATAGATGCTTCTATCCGCCCAGCCAATAAACCCAACCAGATAACCTAGCCAAAAGGTGAATCACCTCATGCCAGATAACCTGGCCCAACATCTATAAAATTTAATTTGTATCAGATACAAACCCACTTCTATGTTTGTGCTCCCAATGACAGATTACTACCCAGATACCATGGACCACAGATACTCACTGTGGAATGAAATGTAATCTCCTTTCAAGTACATTGAGTCAACAAAAGCTTTACAAAGGTACTACATGTTTGATTTTGATAGTAATCAAATGAAGTGTGATAGTGGCCAAACACTATCACAAACACAGCCAGCGCACCCGGCTACTACAGGAAGGACTAAAAGGACAATATAATCTATTCCTATTCATTTAGAGAATAATCTGTTCTTCTGTCAGCTAACCAGCCAAGGGAGTGCTGAGCAACATGCCTGGGACCAGGGGCGCTGGTCCAGGACCTGACTTTGAATAATGGTGCTCTATAGCACCACACAGATAAGGCTGGCCAGAAACATACTGTATGAGTCTATCTGACCAGCCAAATGAGACACACTGGTTTGCTCAGTCACTGAGCTGTAGCCAGAAAGAAAAATGTGAATCTCATTGCAGCCACCACTGGCCAAAAACACTCTCACTAGGTGTCTCTATTATGAAATCCTATTCACACAGGACCAGCATTATGTTAAGACCTCATGTAATTAATGAATTACACCCCCCGCCAACCTCTGTGAAACACATTGGCTATGGGATAATGAAATTTGCTGATATCACCGGCACCCTGGATACAACTGTATGAGGTCAAGATTTTACAATTTGTCACTTTTAGCAAAAGCAAAACTTGAAGTTTGTGCTTAAAATGCATTTAAAAACTTCCTCTATAGATTCCACTATTGCCTCCATTTTTCCTGACAGAAGCAAGATAGAATTTGCATGTCTAGAAGAAGAAGATGAAAAAGCAGTCATGTGCCAAAAACACAAAACGAAAATTGCGACTGAAATTATGAAGAGTTTGATTCACATGGGATTAGTATTATCAGGGGTTTCTGTCTTCAGTATTGTGACTGTTCTGCCTGTGAGGACTTAGTCTTGAAATTCATTCAATAAATAAGTAAACTACATGTATTTGGAAAAATCACATAGCATTATTCTTATTTTGAGCCATAGTATATTTGAAAACAAAATCATGAAAGCTGAATAATATGAGACTTTTAGGATACACAAGAATGATCATGTCTTTGAATGTTCTCCTCCCACATCACAGCTAAAAAGCAAAGGCCGCAGAGCAACCAATACACCAAGCAATAAAAATGATCAATCACAGATCGGATCTCCCGTCAAATAATCTTCAAATAATAAATAATAACCAACAACAATCGGCTATTACCCTCCAAAACCAGCATCTTAAAAACTGAGCAAGTGGAAAATGTGACCATCTATCATCAAACGGCGAGCGATGACAGATCGCGTTAACTGTGTCATTGTCCGTGCCAGCGCCTGGCGTGCGTTAACCGTTGAAGATATGGGGGGCCACACAGATGTAGCTGTTTGGATGTGGCCTGGGGGTTTAAATGCCAGGGCGGATTAATTCACCTGCTGCCATGATGGCCGCCCGCTGTTTAGATCCACAGCCCGACAGCTGTCCTCACTGGCTTCAATATGAGAGAGAGCATGGGGTGGAGAGACAGAGACAGGAGGGAGGGAGAGAGAGAGGGAAGGAGGGAAAGAATGGAGGGATAAAAAAAGGAAAGAGAGAGAGAGAGAGGGAGACAGAGAGAGAGAGAGAGAGAGAGAGATGATGAGTGCATTCTATAGCCAAGGACACAGTCCAGATTGGGGGGCGTGTGTGTGATTGACAGCGCTTTGCTTTTGATCAGCCAGGGGAGAAATGGGATGAGACAAGTTCTGTGTGTGTGTGTGTGTGTGTGTGTGTGTCTGTGTGTGTGTGCGTAGCTAGGAGACAGTCCCCATGGAGACAGCTAGACTAAGCATCCAGCCAACAGAGGGGCAGTGTGTGTCTGTGCGTGTGTTTGTGCTGTTTACAGGTGTGACAGTGATGCGATGAGACTGATGTCCGGTGTTTGATCCTTTGGTTCTGGACCGTGAGAGCATGTTTCCACTGCTAATACAAGCGGCGCAGCATGAGCTATACTGTAGCTAGAAGGACTACACACACACACACACACACACACACACACACACAGACAGAAGGACAGAATATGCATACAGGTGCAGAACAACATGTGGTCTGTCAGTGGCTGAATATGTTAGTGGATTGCTCAAATTATTTTGCTTTTGGCTGCTTCATGCCTCAACCTGCCTCATGAAACCTATTCTGGGCAGTTCAGTTGAACACAGAATAATATCCAAAAACACTGACCATTGAAATACGGGAAAGTCTCTCTGCCACTACAGATATGGTTACACACTCAGAGCTAAATTAAGTCATTTAAGTTTGTTGGGACCACCATCACCAACACCCTCAACTGGAACATCTCCTGAACAGAACAGTTCACTCCAAAATTAAAATTCAGTCTTATCTACTCACGCCCATTTCACTGAAAAATCCACTTAAGTTTGTACGACCTAACACACAGTGCATTAGCCCCCATACTTCCATCTCAGCTTTCTCCCAATTGAAGTTAACGGGCCATCTTTTTATAGCTCCCCCCCCAAAAAAAGCATAAAATGTCCATCAAATTTCTCCAAACAGTTTGTGCAGCATAATCAAAGTGTTTTGTAGCCAAACGATTCCACTGTGGGTCAATAAGCGCAGCTGTTGGCGTGTTCTTGAACAAAGCAATGTGAGTGAGGGAAATCTAAGAGATAATGAGGTAAATACTAGACTTTTGGACCCACAGTGCAATCGCTTGGCAACAAAATACTTGGATTATGTTGCACAAGCTGTTTGGAGAAATCTGATGGACATTTTATGCTTTCTTTTGGAGTCGTAAACCATTGGCCCTGTTATCATCAACAGTTTGGGAGAAGGCTGAGATGGAATTATGGGGGCTAACTGAGATGGGTAAGTAGATAATGACTGAATTCTCATTTTCGGATGAACTGTCCTTTTAATCAAGAAGGCCCATCTTCCTGCAGTAATTGATGAAGCTCAATGTCTCACAAGCAAGCCTAGTCTAATTCTACAGTTGAATAATCGAAAGCCTTCTCATACCCTCCATCACAGTCTGGTTTTACTCGTCCAGTACCAAGGACTTGCTCCAGTCCGCCGTCCACACTGCTGAGCGGGTGATTTGTCACCAGATGCCCTCCATCAAGGAGCTACATGACACCAGGTCATGGAAAAGGGCAGGAGGAATTACCAATGCCCCTGACCTCCCAGGCAGCAATACAGTAGTTTTTCAGCATTTTATTATAGCGATCAATACATATCAGTGATGGATGTATCCAAAAAGACACATTGGCAGACAAGAATCGACCAAGTCACAGAATTTCAACTCTAATGAGTCCTATGATGGTTTATAAATGATACAAAGGCATAAGAATAATCTCAATTAAAATCAAATTTGTGCTACAAGAATGGAACAATATATTATTTATTCTTAAAATGTATTATTAATGCAGGTTAATGAATAAAATGGCCCCAGCATGTCTCAAATGTTGAAATGTACTGCGTTTCATGCGGTGGTGTTCGGTCTCAGCTGTGATAAGACTGGCCATTGCCATGCCCTTCAGTGTATAAAATAAGAAATAGAGCAGCCTGATAAGCATTGATTGTTTCAAGTAATTTCCAGGCATAATTTTGAACTATGACTCAACTTTCTACAAATGGACCATGTACATAAAGCATATCAGCCTCCTGGATTGTTCCACCTAGGGTTTCTTGTTCAGAAGAAGACAACTGAACCAGAGGTGATGGGTGTGCACTCAAATAATGTATGCCCTCATGATACTGTAAGGCACTATGAATAAAAGCATCCACTAAATTGCATATGTCACGTTATGTATGATTTATTGACTTATTGGTTGATTGACTGATGAGCTGGTCTACTTTATTATCGCAATTTAGGAAATGTGTTACATCACCAGAAGGGGTCAGAAAGGCTAAGAATGGCCTTTGAGGTTCCCATTGCCTGGTTCTTGGCAGGGACAGTGATGGTGATATGATCCTGTGTCTTTAACCAGCAGGTCTCAGGTCACCCGCCCTATGAACTCCCCTTTCCAACACACAGTTTATCAGAATGTCTCCTCCAACAGGTCTCTATAGCTGTACCTCTCCCAACACATCCCCATTAGGGCCACACAGCAAATAAAACTGCCATTTGACAAAGTTTAATGTTGTATCAGCAAGTCAGACTTAACAAAAAGGGTAGCCTACAGGTGGCCAATAAAAGACAAAGAGGGGAAAGAGTCCGTTGTAATAAAGAAAGAATCCCATTTCAGGCAAATTACTCATGTCATAAAGTTTAACCATTTATGGCCATTAAAAAGGAATACTTGATAGAGCTGGTTAATTCTTTTAGAGTCGCTGTGCTGCAGAAGATGAGCATACTGTAACAGGAATACATAATCAAGCAATTCCACCATTTGCCAACACACACACACACACACACACGCACGTACAGTGCATACTAAACAGAACCAAGCACCCTGAGGCTGAGATGGTGGTGGTGAAAAAACTGCAACAGCAACAAACACAGCAAGCAGTTTGTTGGCAACGTGCAGTAAATTCTCTCCCAATTCATTAAAGTGTTCTCCATCAGGTTAGAGATAACCACCAGGCAGATTTTCATCCAATTGTCATTTTTGTCTTGTGACTGCACAAGTGAGTTATGGAATGAAGCTAAAAGTTGCTATTATTGATTTAGGTTTGTAATGTCCGGTATCAAATTGACTGCCAAGCTAGAACAGTTTGATCTAATTCAAGCTCTTTAAACTGGATTTATCCTCACCCACTGCCATATACGACTACTGTGAAACTACTATAGCTTTGCCAAAATCACCATGTTTAAGTTTAGGTTCAGTTTATTTGCACATACAAATGGTAAAACAATGAAAAGGGAAAGCGAGAGAAAACAAAGAAATACACAGGTGAATGAAACAAAGAAACCCCAAAGGGGCTTATGAAAACATTTCATCCCAAAAGATGAAAGAAAAAAAAAAATCAAAAGTAGAAGCCAAGACACCAGCAAATTGGAAACAGAAACCAAACAACATCACAATTTAACGAGGAGGAGAATGGTACAGCCACCTCTCAAGAATTGTGTGCCAAAGCAGCAGCGCTCCTCTTTTTTGATAGTATTCCCTTACGACTGAGTAAAAGTTTTCCAAGGGACATCAAGACAGAATGAGAGTGTATCAGACAGAATCTGACTTGCCTGTTGAGTAGGTAACAGTACTCCATGTTTGGGTATGGCTAAAGCTAGTCAAAATTCACACTTTACAAGAAGTCATTATCAAGGTAATGCTAGAAATGATGATCCTTCTCTTAAAATGAGTACTTAAAAGCAACTTCCAGACATTTTCTGCACCCCACTGTGTGGAAACTCTGCCATTAATCATCATTCTTTTTTGCCAAGGAATCCTAAAATTGAACAAACTGCCAGTGAACTGGGACCCTAAATATTTTATGATTATATTTGGAGATGAGGTCCTGTCTTTTTCAACATCCATCCATTTTAAAAATGACTCACCACTATGTGGATGGCCAATGTCATGCAAAAAGCCCCCGCAACCCATCAGGGGAAGGCCTTGTTCAGCAGTGTCAGAGGCACGTCACATACATGCAAGACACATGAAAAGACACACACACACACACACACACACACACACTTCTTGTGCATCACTGTCATGCTTGCAGGATACAGTATGTGCTGATACACTGGTTACTGTGAATCTTGTTTCATTGGTTTGGTTTGTTTTGTTTTGTTTTCTCTTCTCAATGAATATTGAGGAGGGGGAGAGACAGAGACAGATAATTTATTTCTAACAGTATTAAGATGTTTTCAGATGATTTGGCAATATTGTTCATATCACATCCATGCCAGTGAAGCAAACTGAATTGAACTGGAAGAGAAAGAGAGGGAGGCAGGAGGACAGACATCAAGTATAGAGAGTATAAGGACTAACCCTGGAAGTGGATGCGGCGTAGAGGACAAGAGGACCCAGAGATAAATGCAGAAATAAAAACAGCTGAGAAAGAGACAGACAGAAAAATGTGTTTGTCAAGCGTAAAATAGTCAATCAGAATGACAGAGGAAACGAGACCGAAACAGAGAGAGAGAGACTGAGAGACAGAGAAACACAGCTGTTGAGAGAGATTGGAATGAGAGGATGTTTAGAGAGCCAGGCTGCCAAATATGACTGATATGTTTGCCAACATAGTAAAAGCTCCCCTCTATCAACCGAAAGGAATTGGAATGAATAAACTGTAGTTTTGTTGGATTAGTGGGAGATTTACCAAGTTAATTGGCCGTTGATTCGAGTCGAGAGGGTGGCCTAGTGGTTGGCTGTCCTGACACTGTAAGGTCACAGATTCGATTCCCATGAGATGTTGCCATCAACAGCCGTGTCTAAGGATCCTTGAGCAAGACACTGAAGCCTTACCATTGCACTGCATTCTAACTTGCTGTGGGTGAGAGTGTCAGTTAAATGCCTAAGGGCGGGTTCAGACCAAGCATGTTTGGAGCGGTTTATTCAAAATTTACTCCTTTCGTTTGGGCATGTAAGAGCAATGCCATTTGAACTCGAGTGGCACCAAATAACCGCACTGAGATGCCTGAAAATGTGAGTTTCAGTCCTCTTCCAAGCAAACTGTGGTGCGGTTTGTTTGTTTATTTGATAATCAAAAATAATGCACAGCCATCAGTCATGCATTAATTTAAGTCATCAAGGATAACACATAAAGTTTCCAAAGCTTATTTCCACTATGGTCCTCTTTTAAAAGACAAGAAGGCTAAGGAAACATCTCATTGGCTGGCTGAGAGTCACAGAACATACCATAAGAAAACACATCAAATAAAACGTGCTTGTTAAATTACAATTTTCAATACAAACATTAGGAGTGAGAACGCAACATACCAACTACATGAAACGAACCCACAACACACAGTTTCATGGGTATAAGGAGACAGATGTTGACATCTGATAGCCAGCAGTTCCTCATGCTTGGAAAGCATAGCATACCAAATGAACCAAGGGCAAACTGCAGTCTTGGCTGATATCATATTCATATTCATATTCAGCTATTTCTTCATGTGTTCTTAACCGGTATGAACACCTGAGAGGGTAAATTACTGCAAAGAGCACAGACAAGTCCAACATGCTTAGCTAAAGTTGCAAGGACTGTAATTGCATGGATTTGTTTTGACTCCTGAACACTGCAGGTTAACAAAACTCTGTCCAATAAACAAGCTACTTGTGAGTCCTTGACTTTTGTTTACAAGCCCTGGTTCACTTGCACTTGGGCAGTGTGAAATGAAATTAAACCAAATACAAAAATGCAACAAAGTAAATTTTTCCACTATGGTTTGGACCAAAGAAAATGAACGGTATGTGTGATCGCACCATAAAATATACATGCACTCAACCCTCCAGGGATATGAAATGCTGCTAGGGAAACTGTTACTAGTGGAAAAAGAGCATTGATTTAGTTTGGATTTTAGAACAGATTTTATGGGGGGAAAAATATCCAGATTTCGAATTTGCAATACATGTTCTTCCTGAATTGATTGAATTGAAAGTTATTGACCCCATCCATAGACTGTTTGCAAGAGACTGAAGGTGAGATGGGGGGAGATGACTGCACTCTTTTGAGTCTGTCTCTTTAACAAACATCTGTTCTGTTTCTCCATCTCAATCTACCTGTCTCTCTCTCTTCCTCACTCTCTGTCTCTATCAGTTACTCACTCTTCTGCTCACTTGCTCACACACACACACACACACACATATGCACACATACTCTCATCTGATTTTACCATCTTACTTTCTTTGGTGAAGTCTCCAAATGTTACAAAGTCATACTAACACAGTTCCTTTCTTTGCCAAAACAGCTTTTTCTCCCATAGCTCACCGGCTGCGATTTAAAACAAAGTAAAAGACAGTATCAAAATAGTATCAACGCAACACCTGCCACCATTTATGAAATTACAAGGTGAAACGGGAGGCAGTGTGGAAGAAAACACTTGGCATACTGGCCCAAATTCCAATCATTTCCGCTTATGAGCTAAAGAGACAGATGCTTGCATAACACCTTTAATTGCAACCTGCTGTTCGCCAATATACAAGATATGTTTTCTGATGTAAATGAGAATTAGGGCCTTGGGAGGAGGGTGTGTGTGAGAAGAAAACACACCTCTGGGAACAATCTGTTGGGGGGGTTGTTCATTGGATCACAACAGCACTCCTGTACACCTATACAATGTACCCCCACCCCACCTGCCCGCTATGGGAATTGACTGTGTCCCTTCTGCTGTTACTGTTTATTCCATTATATTATCACCTAGCACTGTTTGAACAGTCCTGGACCTGACTGTGACCGACTAGTCAATCCTATTTATTATTACTGAGTGAAGATGCACAACCTTGAACTACTGACATGCTTCTTTTTTTTTTAATCACACCAATGGCTCCAACGTGCCTCACACACATTGGCCACACCCCAATGTTGTGTCAAAAAGTGCAACAAAAAGAGCTGTCCTACATATTTTTTTTTGTTTTCTTTTTCCATCCTGCTTACCTTCACTTTGGTGAGTTTACTGTAGACTCTTCTTTGCGAGAGAGTGGGCGTGGAGCGTGGGTATGAGCAAAGTAATTACTGGAGCACAGAGAACATTCTGCAATAGATGTGTGCTTGGATGACCTCGGAACTGCAAGCTGAATAACAAAAGAACATGAAAGTATCTTATGTTAAGAAGGAAGCTGAAAGAAACCAAAGCCTGCTCATACTTGAATGGACTAAACCACTCAAGCTACACAAAGATTACACACAACAAAATATACTGGAACTGCACGTTTTTATGTTCTAATGTCAAATTCAACCCACATGTTAAATGCAATCAGTTAAGAAAGACTTGTGAGTGTGAAAGTGACAGAAGCTTCTGTTACATCTGGCATGCATCTGGACTGTCTAAATATGATTTAGCCTGATTACATTTACACCTGACATTAAAATGGTAAAATGAGATTGGTCTGCAAATTGAAATCTGATTTCACTTTCCTTTGCAAAATGCAGATTGTTGTGCACATCACTTCCTCTCATCATAACACCTATTTTCTGTGTACTATCCCAGCTGCCTGCCACCTGTTTGATTTACGTGAGCTTCCTGGTTGGATCTGCATGCAAAAGTGTATTCTGTGTCAGTTTGGTATAAGTAGTTTATCGATGCAGCGCTCCTACTTACTTGTTATTGTGGCCAAATCTCTGACTAGCTGGAGAGGTGATTTGGGTGATCGGATCGTCAGGGCGTTCCGTCGCCTTGACACCTGGATTTTATGCTTTTATGCTCCATGGCACTTTCTCAGAGTTGAGATAAGCGCAGCTGGTAGGGATTTATCCGCAAAATTGTGCGGGTCAGCATTTCGTGTGCACTGAAGCTCTCACTAGGTCCCTCTCCAGTAGCTACACATGCGGGGCGGAGTTTCCCCAAAAAGAAGGCTTCCCCAACATCTCCGGGATCCTGACTTGCAAGTAGGCGATGTCCGCTCTGAAAAGGTGGCAGCGGCTACTGTGTGTATACAGCTGTGTTAGTTAATTGGTTGTCAAGCACTTTTTAAGAGGAGGTATTTTGGGGTTGATATAGCCTATTAGTGTAGCCTATGACTATATATATAATTTTTTTTTTTTAAATCTATCAATTTGTCAGCTATCCTGTGAGAAACTAGGCTATAATGTTTTTGATATAACGTACTTAGTGGACATTTTTGATAAATACTAATTGCACTTAAATTAAATCAAAGATTAGCCTATTATAGGTCTAATGAACAAACAATGCAGTGATGTTAGTCAATATGTTAATCAATAAAAGGCCATCATATAATTAGAAATATGTCACAGATTTGGCCTATTTTATCTACGCTATGTTTCTCTTTAGTCATAGAATTTTTAATTTCTCAAAATTAAAGGCAAGTGCTTCTCTTAAAGGGAATGTGACTGCCTGCTGACAACGCCCATCCGCAAAAACTACTTACTAATGTCAGAAACCTGGCAACCCAGTGAGCAGGCGCGAGAGAGGGATAATTTAAATATTCTCCCTTAAACTGCCCCAACTCTGACTATCTTGTCTCACATGCTGGCATTAACACAAGTCCAATTAATGCCAAATGTAAAGTGGGTCATAGAATCACAACGGAAAAAAATAATTTAATCCAAAATGGAATTTTTAATGACATAATCGTCTTAATTTGAAAAATATATACAGTATCATCACTTAGTCCAATGGGTCTTGTTTTTGTTTTTTTACCCACCCCCTTTCATTGAAGAAAAAAAAAAAAACGAGCACACTACCTTCCCTTGTGGCAGTATGTTTAGCACAAGACCTTGGCGGCGACATATGGGCTCAGAGAGCTCCATTAAAATCAACAGATGGGGACGGAGACCTTGATGTACACAGCTTCCCTCTCTCCTCGCGGCCCAAAGCACATCTCCACACAAAGATTCCTTTTAAAGGATTGGGTCCAAGGTTGCCCTGACCTTTTATTTCTCAAAGGGCCGAGTCATTTTTCCCCACAACCACTGGAAAAAATGAAACTGTTGAAGGCAATGTGATGGCTTTCGCTCAAATTGGCCAGAAAATTTTGTCCATTCTCCTCAGCCTTTGGAGGAAAATGGCCCGGCGATAAAAAGGAGGAAAAAAGAGGTGATGGGGAGGTGGGATAGAGAATGAGGCTGAGAAAAAAATGGGAACCAATTGGGCCATGGGGAGGCCAGTGGACGACAAACCAATTAGAGATGACAGGGAGAGATTGTGTGTGTGTGTGTGTGTGTGTGTGTGTGTGTGTGTGTGTGTGTGTGTGTGTGTGTGCAGACAGACAGCAGGCTGTTAAGAGACATGTCCCCTGACAAAGGAAAACTGGAGCTCTACAGGCTTGGCTTCACTGTCATGAAATGGGATGTGAAAGAAACTTAAATTTTTCCATCCTTCTCATCCCTCCCTCACTTGCCTGCTTTCTCCCAGGGAACGCTTGCCAGACAGAGTCTAATCCTGCTGTTGACATGACTGCAGGGAACCGTGTGTGTGTGTGTGTGTGACTTTTAGCCGCTAGACTTTCTACAGATACTGTTTTCCTGGGATACAGGAAGATTTTGGCGTTCATTCTTCGTTTCTTCTGAGAAAATATGTCAGTAAGTGTATGTGTGTGTGTGTCTTCTGAGCATGTAATTTGTGTGACTACATGAGTGAGCAGGTCCGTGTGTGTGTGTGCGTGTGTGTGTGTGTGTGTGTGAGCCCATCTCTTTAATGGGACCCATCCTTTTGTCTACCACTGACAAGCGTGACCACTGTCCCAATCCCCTGGATGTAGTTTCATGCATGGTTGAAACTAATCATTATGCATGTGGACACAGTGACAATTTCATAGGAAAAGATGGAAGAGACCATTACGTTTGCATGAAAAGAGAAAGCCCATCACTGCTTTTTAATGTACATAACAAACAGACTTTAAAAAAAGAGCTTGGATTATACAGGATCTGACAATTTCAGCTTCAAGAAAATCTCACATAATTTTGAAAGTAGCATAGAGTGTTTTTGAAATAGCTGTCATGGCTGTTAGAGTAATCACCCTGATCTTCATTAAGAGATTATGAGAATATACCTATTAAAACATGGATTAGCTATGTGTAGTGAATACTTTAGTCTTATTAAGTACCTTTGATTAATGTAATTTAAGATTCACACTGTGTAAACCTGGAGTACTGTGATATTCAATTATCCAAGTTCAGTCTGTTTTAAATTGTTTTTGTCCCTTTAGCAAAATATAAGATAAGATAAAATAAGATGAAACTTTATTGATTCCTGTGGCTGAATTAGTTTGTTGCAGCAGCAAAAGTAATAGGATTCAGCAGGGAAAAGAACTAGAATATATAAATAATCAATAAAAATTGTAGAAAAAATTTCAACACGTCAAGTAGACTGTAAAAGTGGGAAGTATGGAAAAGGAATGATTTACTGATAGTTATGGATTTACTTAATTGTTAGTTACAGATATTACTAACAGTATCAACTGCTTAGTTAAATATGGATTCATATATTTGAAACATTTGTTGTGCATAGTGGTTTTCAGAAAGGAAAAACATAGAACCAGAGTGAGTCATGACCAATGAGTTTTCACAAGGTGTGAGATACTATCAACATAATTATACCCATTGTTCCATTTTCCATTATGTTTGCATCCAGTATTCATGCTTTTGAAGTCTCTGCACTGGGTTTCTCATGATAAAGTTACATGGGAGCAACTGAAATACCATGGGAACAATATGACTGTAGTTTATAACAGGAAAGAAATGACTGATGTCACGTAGCCTGTTGGGAAAATGGTGTTTGACATAATTAGTAAATAACTATAATATGGAAGACTGCATATAAATAAAAACAGTAATGGGATATTATTTTCCCTATGCATGTAAACAGCTTAATCTTTTTAGAATCAAAATACAATAATTAGATTATTGGGTGCATTTAAGTAGTAGTAGTAGCTTTTTATTAGTGCTTCGCAGTCATTTACAGACTGAAATTACACACCGATTTACATACATATAGCATATCAAAACAGCAGGGAGATAAAAATACATTTTCAATAATTGTGAAAGTAGTAGCATATATAATCTACAATGAAATGTAAACAGGGTAGTCAGGCCAGATCTAGTGCAAACCATCCTATGAAGAAGGGATTCTGGAATGCTGTAGTAATATCAGTAGTCTGGGGGAAAAGAAGGGGAAAGTGAGAAGAGTGAAAACTATGATGTATGGTTATCGATGAGTCTTGTGAGGTAGGGGATTGGAGAATTGTAGTAACGATCTGTTCTTGCCAGCAGGGTGTTAAGTTAGTGACCATTGCGAGTGGTACGTCCAGATATTTGTTCTCTAGATGGGGGGAGCCAGTCAAAGGAGTGGGAGGATTGCAGTGAAAGAGCAAATTTCAGGCAGATCTGCTCCCTCCTCTTCTCAAGAAGAGGGATGCCTAGGGTGTTTAGGGCTTGCTGGTAGCTGATGTAAGATGCTCCCAGGATAATGCGACATGCCCTCTTTTGCACACGCTCCGACTGGGTGGACAAGGCTTGGGTGAGACCAGGATGCCAAGCAGGGACTGCATACTCCAGCACTGGTCTAATGTAGCCGATATAAATGGCTCGTAGGTCAGCGTGAGTAACGGAGAAACGCTTGATGCGCTTGAGGAGGAAAAGCTTCCTGCTAGCGCTTGCCATCATGGTGTTTACCTGGTCACTCCACCTGAGGTTGTGCTGGATGGAAAGTCCCAGCACTTTGATTTTAGGCAGGACAGAGAGGGGGATGTTGTTAATGGAAAGAGGTGGTGCTGGTGGTGGATTTTTACTGAATGATATGTGCATAGCGACACATTTCTTTTCATTAAGGAGCATGTTGTTTTGGGCAGACCAGATATTTAGCTCATTGAGCTGATTCTGCATGGAAGAGGGCTGCTGCCACTGTCTAGACTCCAGTAAACGTACTTCCACACTGGGTTGGGGGCACCAAGGGCAGCGTCGTCAATCAGGCCAAGGAAGAGGATGGGTCCAAGGAGAGTTCCTTGGGCCACCCCACATGTGAGGTACTCCCATTCCAATAAGGCACCACGATAGCGTACCCTTTGTCTCCGATTGGAGATAAAGTTACAAATCCAAGGGACTAGTTCAGGCCTCACTCCCATGGTCAGGATCTTGTTGATTATAATGTTATGGTTAACCCGGTCAAAGGCCTTACTAAAATCAGTAGCTACCAGTGAACAGACAGAGCCAGGTGTGTTTTTAAACAGACAGTCAACTAGGCTGACAAGGGCATGGGTGGTGGATTTGCCCTTCAAACTCCCGAACTGTCTGGGGCCGAATGAGATGTCCTTGAGAACCCACTGGAGAGCAAAGTTTTCAGCAATTTTTGTAAACTGGGAGGTCAGGGAAATAGGTCTTAACTGCTCTAACAGTGCGGGAAGCTTTGGGGATGGGAATAACCACCGCCTCTTTCCACTGTTTAGGGACGCAGCCTTCCTTAAACTCCTTAAAGGAGTTTAGAACATGACAATGAGGAACACTGATCTCACAAGCAAACTCCTTCAAGATTTTCTGGGGGATTAAATCAGGGCCAGGTGCTTTGCTGACTTTGACAGCCTGGAGGCTTTTATAGACATCCCATACTGGGATGGTGGGCAGCTGGTGAGGAGAGGGGAGAAAGCATGGTAGCTGGGTGGTATTGAGTACTGGCAAAGCACATGATATCTCAGCAAACTGTTTGTTTATAATATTTGCAGTTGTCTCAGTGTCCTCAGTAACAGATCCAGGTACACTAATTACTCGCTCAGCTCTCTTCACATTAGCCATGGCCATGACCTCTTGGTGCCATCGTCTAGGGTTGGCAGACTTCAGTCGAGCAACATTGTCAGAGTAGTAGGTCTTCCTAGCAGAGGCAAGAGCCTGTTGCGTTTTGTTTCTGTAGTGTTTCCACTACACACTGTTTTGTGTTTTGGTTGGAAAAAGCCTTCTGTCGCAATCCAATCAGGCGCTTAATGCCAGGTGAAACCCAAAGTTTGTCAGTTGGGTGGACTCCCACCATTTTAATTGGGAAAAACACATTCAACGTGCTGGTAAGTGTCTGGTAGAAAGCATCAGCCTTGGTGGTTGCATCTTTGGCTTCATATACTTCAGACCAAGAATGTAACGTGGCCCATTTACCAAAGTTAAACATGTCACAATCTCTAAGGGGTCTGGTCTGTTTCTTCCTCACTTTGACTTTAGATGGAGCAGCTTTGGGGGTCCACAGAACAGAATTATGATCACTGCATCCTATTGGTGGAAGGATGGAGGGGTGCATATAGAGATCGCCTATGTTGGTCACAATCATGTCGAGGATGGCATTGCCTCTCGTGTTGTCTTTGACTACCTGTGACAGTAGCCTGCCTTTACACAGGTCAGACAGATCGAGTCTATTAAAATCCCCAAGCAGGACAAGGCCAATGTCAGGATATTTAGTGCGAATATCATCAATGGTAGTTTGGAGGTGATCAATTAGCAGTTCTTGGTGAGGTGTATTTGGGGGGGAGTAGACACCACAGAGAACAATGGCAGATAAGGCCAGACACTCGAGTTCAACTGGCACTTGGAACTCGGTGAGCTGTCTACAAGGGATTGAGTCTTTCACATATATAGCCACACCACCACCTCTCCTTGAGATTCTATGCTTGGAGAACACATTATAACCATCAACATCAAGCATGGATGGGGAGTGGGCATCTGAGAACCAAGTTTCAGTGACAGCTGCTACATCAACTTTGTTAGAGAGGATGGTTGATTGAAACTCATCCAGTTTATTTATCAGAGACCTGGGGTTGCACATAAAAACCTGTGGCACTCTCATGAGATTAGAACCCTGCTTCTGACATGTACCAGTGCACTGGATGGTTTTAAGGGAATGGTTACTCACAGTCCTTGTTTTATGGTGTGGTTTGATGGTTCTATATCCAGAAATGGTTTCAATTTTCTTTTGAAAATTGACACCTCCTTTTCTCCCTCTTGGCTGACACCTGAGTCGTAAAACTCCAAGGCTCATCAGGTGCTCTTTGAGAGAGTGGTCCAGGGAGGGGCCCTTGGTCTTCATACTGTAGAGGAAACTGGTGGTGTATCTGAGAATACTTGCCATGTCAGGGAAAACTAGTTAAAATAATTAATCCAAAGATAATGAAAATAATATTATTATTCCCCAAAGGTGGTCAGGGTCCAGGCATTCAGAGAAAATTGGTAGTTCTCAGAGATCTCCTTAGACCTGGAGGGAAGTTGGATGGGATTGTTCCATGCATTTGAAGAGTACTAGGCCGGGTTTCAGATAATCCATTAAAAATCTCAAGAATCAAAAAGGCATCCATTACTCCAGAAAGGGTTTTTATGTTCAGGAATTGCAATAGATTTGGCTGAACTAAGTATTGCTAAAAGTACAACTTAAAACTTTAAAACTATAGTTAAAACATATCATAGGGCTAGGAGCCCAAGTGCAAGCAGCTGCCCTTAGAAGCGCCACCTAGTAAGGTAAACATAGTGATTGTTGATTTACCAGAAGCATCAAAATCTAAATTAATTTTGTTTCCCTTTTAAGTCTCACAAACTAAAAGAGAATGAAAATGCGTAAATTGAAAAACATATCTGTGTTTAATAATAATATAAGACCATTAATGATGTGTTCATATCTCCAAGTGACTTCACATTTCCATTTCCCACATTTTCATTAGGCTTGATGGAACCTTTTAAATTGGTGTTATACTGTAACATATAATAATGTATGCGCACACACAAATACACACACACAGAAAATAAATTGGCACTACGCTGTAAGCACTTAGAGTACAATGTTATCTTGATCAGCTAATTAAAAGCCCAGTGTCAGTGCATACATGGCTAATGATAATGAATTCTACTGTTAGTGTGAATGTAACTCTTAATGAGTACCATGTTTCATCACCTTAAGGCACACGCCAACATACCAGTATTTAGTACACTGAACACTGAAAAGAGGGTCAGAGCTTCACAGAGAAGAAAAAATCATTTTTATAGCCCCATCTGTGATTTAATAGTGCAACATCCTCGACCCTTTTTGCAGAATTCAGACGTAGGAGCTTTGTATTGTGGTTTGAATGAATTCAATGTGTTGTTGCACTGAACAGCAACACTATTCTTTAGTCTTTAGTTAGAGAAAAATAACATCTTTAGCTGTTAATTTTTTCATTATTATATCCTGGCACTTATGGCTTATATTGTGTGAACGTACAGTGTGTTGTGAGAAGCAGCAGCCACATTTGCCCTGCATGGACAATTATCTGGTAAGCGCCGGTAGCCTAGAGGTTAGAGAAGTATAGGCTTGTGGCTGGAAGGCTGCTGTTTCTTTTCCCAGGCCCAACTGGAGAAATCTGTCTAAGGGAAGTAAATGAATAATGCTTCTCTTCCTCAACAACTACCAGTGCAGTCCAGTGCCTTTGAGCTAGGCACTTAACCCCCATTTTCACCAGCCAACCAGAAGAAAATGTTCACACTGCAGCTCCCAGTTAATATTTGTTACTGTGAAAATGTGAAGCAAGGCAATGCAGAGAAAGTGTGCATGCTCAGCAAACCCTTCCCCGAATAAATATAGGTTAAAAATGTTTACATATGTTTAACCAGTTGTCATTATTGATTTCCCTGAATTAATCGCATAACTATACTTTTTCTGCTTCTTGTTACATCTATTCTAGTGAATTATCTGTTGGGTTATAGTGTGAAATATTTGTTTGTTTTTTTGAGCTCATGTTTGAAACATTTTGATTTGGCCTTAGCTCCAGCAGACCCCACTTGGCCTCGCTGTGGAAAAATGCCAGCGAGGCATTTGATCTTCATCATCCTCCCACACATATGGCTAAAGCTCTCTCATTAAAAGGATCAGAAAAAATAAAACATGTTTTATGAGCTATTAAGTGATATCCAGGTTGTTGTTTGAGATAGAAGACAATAATACTTGGCATTACATCGACATGTACAGTGCATTTTTCAAACTAGTGGGGTAGAAACAGAAAGACAGACAGTAGGTGGAGAGGAGGAGCATAGACGACCTCCTCTCCACCTACTGTCTTTCTGTTTCGTTGATTTATTGCCATTTTCTGTCATCTGCTCTTGAGTGTCTCTCTTTCCCTCCTCTATATTTCTTCCATCTCTCTTTCTCTTTTGCACTTTCAGTCCATCTCTCTGTCATGTGTTTCTCTGTCATTTTTGTCACTTTTATTTAACACAAAGAGAAGTGTATGTATATCTGTGCTTGCAACTACTCAACAGGTGTGTGTGTGGACGCAAATGTATGTTTAAGTATCTGTTTCTGTGTGTGTGTGTTTGTCTGTGTGTGTGTGTGTCTGTGTGTGTTTGCGTCTTTGACATATTCTGTCTTCATACCGGCACAGACGAATCTTCCGCATCAGTAAACTCCTAACCAGGTACACACACACACACACACGCGCGCGCGCGCAAGCCCATACACATGTACACACGCCTCTCTGCAGCCCGTCCAGACACCCATCTCGGACCGTGACAAACAAGAGGTCGGACTTTGACCTCCTCTGTGTTAATCCACTCAACACACACACTCATACACACACACACACCCACACACACCCACACACACACACTCAGAGACTCTATACTTTAGATTCAGACCACATCCATCTAATCTGGCACAGCGGTCTGGGTCTGTTTGCAGAGTAGACAAAGAAGGCAAAGAGACACAAGCCAATAACTGCCTTCACTATATTTGTATGGTCATCAGGCTCCCTTCACCGCCTCACTCATCAACACTGAAGCTGAGCTTGCAAAGCCATCAAAGCAGGTATGTGTGTGTGTCTGTGCCTTTGTGTGTGTGCGTGTGTGTGTGTGTGTGTGAGAGAGAATGTTTAAAAGGAAAGTCTCAGAATAATCCTAATTGATGATGAAAAACCACAATTCTAACTACTAAGACCTAATTAGCTCCACCATTAAGAAAATTATCATTTTTTTTAATGGCAACAAATGCTTGAGAGAAGCTTTCATTTGTGCGTGTGTGTGTGTTTGTGTGTGTCTACAATTGTGAATGTGTGCCATCTTGTTATTCTTATCTTTTCTTTTCTAATCACTGTATAACATTTTAAGAATTACAGCAAAGCCTGCATAAGCATTTGTTGGTAATTAAGATGACGGATCTTGTAAATGTGTGCGTCTTTTTCTCTTTATCGCTGTTTCTGTGTGTTTGTATGTACTGTATGTGTGTGTGTGTGTGTGCGTGTGTGTGTGCACGCTCCATTATTCTGATCTTTTCTAATCATTCTACAATGTTTTCACAACCACAGCAATGCCCTTGCATTTGTTTCTAATAGAAAAATTATAATTATAATATTACTAATTGCAGAATTAGTCCTTGCTTGGTTCCATTAGAATTCTTTTATTTTCCATCATCGTTTGTATACTTGATTTGAGGAGTAAATCACAGTTCTGCGTTTATTAGGCCGAGAACAATCCCTTCATTTGAAACAAAATTCAGCACATAATCCACTGTATAGTGTTATGTAGTACCAAATCTTTGCATGGTATTTCGGTTGCAACCCGGTCTCACAGCAGTTCGTGAAATAGTCACAAAATTTAATCTATTGATTCGTGTACATGGACACGATTTTTCCATTTTTGTGTGGGATCCCACGTCGCGTCCTCTGCCTCTCGTGTCAACCTACCTTCAGACGCTGATAGATAACGATTTGGCTCCATCTACAATCAAAGCGTATGCTGCAGCCATTTCATCCTGCCACGAGGGCTATGGAGAGAGATCAGTTTTCGCTGATCCCTTGGTGAAGCGCTTTTTAAAGGGAGTCAGACGACAGAAACCTGTCGTGCGCTCTCTAGCTCCGCAGTGGTATTTATCTCTGGTGTCGCGCGCTCTGAGGGGTCCCCCTTTCGAGCCGATAGCCCAAATCTCTCTCAAGATGCTATCCCTGAAAACAGCGCTCCTCCTAGCCCTGACGTCGGCTAAGATAGTGAGTGACTTATGCGCGCTGTCGGTCTCGCCGTCCTGCCTTTCTATTAGAGAGGACGGGAGCGCAGCGACTTTACAGCCAAATCCCTCATTCACACCTAAAGTCCTAACAAACTCCCTTCGATCAAGAATTATTTCCCTCGAGGGGTTCTTCCCCCCGCCTCACAGAAATGAGGCAGAGGAAGCGTCTCACCGACTCTGCCCAGTGCGCGCTTTGTCTCAGTATGTTTTGCGCACAGCAAACATTCGACAGACACAACAGCTGTATGTTCATTACAGAGGGCATTCACAAGGCTCGGCTCTGTCAAAACAGCGTCTGTCGCACTGGCTGTGTGATGCCATCACACAAGCCTACAGTGCGGCGGGAGCCGAGCCGCCGTAGGGCGTCCGGGCACACTCCACGAGAGTCTTGTCATCATCTACGGCCCTCCTCAGAGGGATGGCGGTGGCAGACATCTGCGCAGCGGCATCTTGGGCTCCTCTGTGCCCTTTCATCCGTTTCTATCTATGCGATGTGTCTGAGTCCTCCCTGACTCATTCAGTCTTAAACGTGCTAGACCGCAGATGACACGTTGTCAGATCTGGCAGTTTTACGCACATGCCAAACGGTGCGCCCCCAGCCAATCATCACGGATTAGTGGGCTGCATGAGGGATCATTACGATACGTAATCAACATCTCACATTCTGTAACGGCAGTGTTGTGTGGAGCGAGTGTTCTATCACTCACCTTTTTTCCACACAAGGTTGACATGAGGTCAACCATGGCACAGCCGGTGTTTTCCTGCCTTATTACGCTTCACATTATAGGGTTGTGAACTGGTGTCTGTTATCTGCTTGAGGTCCTTGGTGTCTTAGTGGGCATTGACTACATCAGCTTCGCCCTTAACCCAATAGCGACAGCTCTTAGAGGGCGAAGCCTATACGAAATAGGACGTTAGTTATGTTACCATAACTCCAGATTCTATGAGTATAGGCGTAGCCCTCTAAGACTTAGGCCCCCTGCTCAGAGCTCAGGTCCCGACGCTGTATATTCTATAGTTGAGGACCTTAGTGTAGCCACTGTAGCGTAAGTGGCGGGAAAGAAAATCTTCAGACTGCGCATGCGCGTGAGGGATAAACCCAATAGCGACAGCTCTTAGAGGGCTACGCCTATACTCATAGAATCTGGAGTTATGGTAACATAACTAACAGTCTTCCAAATAGGAAACTAAGCATCTATACAGAACATCAAATGAGAATCTCCCCTGGCCAAGAGAGATATAAGTCTTAGATATGACTACTCTGCTGCACTGAGATGAACTAGGTCATGCCTTGTTTAGAAGTGAAGCTGTTTATTGTGCACCCAGTACAAAGAGTTGTTTTCAGGGTGGGAATAGGCAGCTGGAGCTGACATCTCATGGTTTAAGATGTGTTGGTTGTCTACTGAATTGGTCATGAGGTGAAGTATTGGAATGCTCTGAACTGAGCTATAATTCAATAATATTGAGATACAGTATACGTATGTGTAGCTTTGTAAAATATCAGTGAGAATTTAAAATATTGTTCCAAGGCATAAGCAAGATATTTTCCACTTAGCTGTGTTAATCGTTTAAGGTAACAGAGGAAGGGAGGGACTTTCTGTAAGCCCAAGATGGAAATAAGCTGATCGGTCTAATACTCGAGAGGTCTCGCCTTGCTCATTTCTCATAATGAAAAAGCAAAGTGTTATGCTTGAGGCGGAATATCAGATTTATCCCCAGTGAGTATTCAAAAGGCATTTTCAAAACGTTGGAATAGGTAGTCATTCGAAAGGTCATCAAAACATGTGAGAGGTATTAATAACTTTTATAATAACATTATTTGTATATCACCTTTGTAAAGCAAAGTTTACAAAGTGCTTCACAATCAAGACAAACAAAAGATGCAGAAACAAGATTACACAAGTAAAGAAGGTGGCAAAAACAGACATAGTCATAAGGGTTGGGACATTCAGGTCAGGGGCAATAAAGTGGGGCTGGGATATGGATCTCAAGGCATTTTGTATCAATTAGGATACTTTGAAGGCAGATATTAAGAACGATTAAGGTAGATATAAAGGAGATTTATGATGTCTGTACAGTACATGGAGGCATATTGTTCTGTAAGTGTGTGCTTGATGGAGGAACCTGTCTCCTGTGTCCTCGGAGGATTAACAGTGTACAGTATATTCCATGGGGCCCACTTCAAAGACAAGTCCCCAGATAAATCTCCTACCGTAGCTTTGTAAGGAGAGCAACAGATTGTATAGCATCCATATGCAGACATTGTTGTCACAGATGTACTTGCACATCAAACTGCCAGTCACAATAGCAACAAGGGATCCTTTGCCAAATGGGTAGAATATGGCGCGACGCTTCCAGGGTGAGTGGTTTGATTGTCACTCCGGGCACCCATACTAAAAATAAACATGTAGTAATTTGAGGCACTTCAGACAAAATTAGCCACTAAAACTCATAGAATTGCACCTATTCTATGAGACATTTTCAGCTGGAGAGAGAATTATCTATTTTTACATCTTTGAAGAGCCCCTTGTTCCTGTGATTACCCCAAATTGCAGGTGCAGGAGCTATCTAAAAGTGGTTTGATTATCACGTACTTACACCGAGAGGTCCAAAGATTTTTTATATACCATATTCGACACAAATGGGGAGCTAATGTAACAAAATGTCAGGGAATAAGTAGGCAAATATCAAATCAAGCAGTAGGACCCTGAACTTACCGTGTGTGTGGCTGTGTGCATATGTGTTTATGTGTGTATGTGTTTGCATGATGCGCCTGCCTGCAAGCTTGGTCTCTTCTTGCATGTATGTGTGCACGCCTCCATGCTGCTGTATGTGTGTGCACGCATGAGGCCATTCACACAGCCAGTGGTTTAGAAAATGACTCGCTCTGACCTCGGTCTCCACTGGCAGCGTGTGGATGCTACACGGCCTATAAACCGCACAATAGGCCCAGCGGCCGGCAGGTAAACACAGACGTGCATAGAAAGGTCACCCCCATACAGGTCCTAACAAGATTAAAAATGTATCACGAGGCCTCAGTAATGCTTTTCATCTTCCTAAAGAGAATATTTTCTTCCTCACCCCGCGGAGGAGGGGGAAGAAAAGAATATGGACATTTTAGCTTTCCGAACGCCCGACCATTAAAAGAGTATGCTGTGTGGGTTGGAGCGCTCTCAGCGGTGTGCTAACCGCAGGTCCCCAGTCGGTGCAGTTGGTTATTACATAGGTATGTCTCTCATAGGACAGAGCAGTAAAACTGAGGTAAGGAAAGCAAGGAATCAGTTTATTTGCAGCAACAGCATATAGTTAATCATTGTCCCCTTTACCAGCATTTGCATTGTAGACATTTATCCCGTGTAAATATACTCAATATAATGTATCATCATTAAGATAAGTCTAACCTATGGATCCACCATTCCACACCAAGTATCCACGCATACTAAAACCAGGCAACCCAGTTAAAATCCAAGTAAGAAGATAAAATGTGTAAAAGCTCAAGGTGGTAAAATACTTAAAAGGCGCATAGACAGGGATACTAAAAACCAGGCAGTAAAACATTGATACTAAAACCAGGCAATCCGGTTAAAATCCACACAGGAAAATGAAATGTAAAAAGCTCAAGGTGTTAAAATACATAAATAGACCAATAAAAGTCCCGTAAAACAACCACCGAAACTAAATGTGCAAATCTACAAGCAAATCTACTGTGACCCCTGTTACTCTAATGAAACTCTTTTCTACAACCCATATGATTTTCAGGAAGTGACATCATTTTCATGGAGGGTAACCGAGGGTAACCAAACATCAACCCTGTTAGGCATATTTTGACTTTTGATAATAATGTCATAACCTTACCAAATGGGATGCAAATATTAGTTTGTATGTATAGGGGGAGAGGAGACCAATCATATATTGTAAGATTATGGGGTATTTTTTTTTTTCGTTAATAGCATTTCTTTTAAAAGGAAAGCAACACTTTAAGGTACTCAACCCAAATATAATGACTTTATTGAAGTAAATAGGAATGTGATTAAATAACTATTGTTTTACAGACTATTATGGTGGAATAAGTGACAATGAAATTGTAAGAAAATGTTAAAAGTTTTATCAACATGCATTGAAACCACTTTCAAACAATTTGAGTGAGTGTGAGTGACAGGCTTGACATACAGTATGTCATGGTTTGTGTGTCAAAAGGCAAAATCCACATGATTTAGGTGCCAATGTGTTCTTATGCAAGAACACATTGGCGGAAAATGGATACTTAAAAACAAAAATAGACACTTTTGGCATCCATTTGGAGGAGTGACTCCTACATCATGAAGCAGTTGCCAGTCAAGTTCGGTACTGCCAAGTGCCCCATAGCAGCACAATGTAAGAACTAGGTTGTAGGTTGTATTCATCTTGTCTATAACCATCTGTGTATGTGTTTGTGACTGTCTGTTTTTCTGTGTGTACTAGTTTTAAATTGGAAGGAAGCAGCTACTGGGAGCCAGAGGAGCCAGTGCCTTCCTTCCTTCAGCGCAATCGGTTCAGATCCACCCCTTCTCCAAGTTGAAGTGAGTCTCTGAATGTGTGTGTGTGTGTGTGTGTGTGTACACATTTGTGCCTGTTGATCTGTGTTTCTGTGTGTGTGTGTGTGCACATGACTTTTTGAAAATACGTGTCCGTTTTTATATCTGCATGTGTCTATTTGTGTGTATATTTGTGCATGCACTGCATTTGCATCTGTATGTATGAGTCCCGAGACTGCAGGCCATTTTATTATCTAAATGGACCCAGGCAGTGCTGGGCTGGAACCAATCACACCAACCAGCTATGATAGGTATCCAGGGGGACAGCAACAACTAAATTCCTCCACTATTCCATCTCAAATGTGGCTGTTCTTTACTTTATATGCACATGAATCAGCCAAATATGACCGTTTAAGATAACGGGAATCACCAAATAGTCACACACAAGAACACCACCTGCATACCGGAATACAAAGTATTCACAAATAACTTTGTACCTAGTAGCAGTACTCACACAGCTATGCCTATATGCTTGTTTCTTTCAATAGTTCCAAAACTGACAACAAAAACAACGCTACCACTTCTAGTATGACTGCTTCTGCTGCTACTACAACTACTAATCATAATGATAATCCATGACAACAATCAAGTATAACCTTTATGGGAATGCTGTATTGGATTGTCAAAAACTGGAATTTTATTGTGAGGATTCAGCACCCAGTTGGACACTGTAAGCTAGAAATGAGCAGCTTGTTTCATTTGTTATTTGTAAATGAAATATGAAAAATCACTGAAACATGAAAATGATTTGTTTTCGTGCTGCTGTAATCTTTTTCTCACCTACGGACACGATCAAACAACTGGTAGTCAGTATTCTTCAGCCCTACTTTAATGGCCAAAAATAACAAATTACCCCACTACAAAGTCTCTCCACAGCCTTTCATTACTGCATGTATAATTTAAAAAACAGAGAGTGCACATCTGAAATGTAACGGGCTTATTAGTCATTCCACTTTGAAAGTGGTTGGGAGGCATTAGAAGTATGACTGCTGATTTCTAATCACAATAAACACCTGCAGAGCCACTATTTAGCTTCAAGGTAGTTCCCCTTATGCCATATTAGAAGTGTTGTCATGACCACAGGTTTGTCTTCGGATATGATAGGCTGAATTAAGCGGCAGGGGAAGTGATTCATGAATAGTGCATTGTTTGCTTTATTTCCTCTCATCGATTAAAGATGGAAATAGCACAGAGCAGTTGTGCTGCTAAATGTTTCATACAACATGAATTAAGAATGTGAGGATCCCCAAGGAAAGACAGAAGGCAGAGGAAAAGAGCCATGAATAGGAAGGCGTATCACTGACAGAGGTGTGTGTGTGTGTGTATGTGTGCGTGTGTGTGTGTGTGTATGCGTGTGCGTTGCACCTGGCTAGGAGTTTTCCAGGAAAGCCGTGAGGTACTGATGCGGAAGAGACATTCATGCCGATAGGAAGACAACATGGAATAAAGAGGCAGGACATGCACACACAAATAGAAACACACAAATCCTTTGCACACATACACACTGATACATACACACATGCACACCCACTCAATGCAAGTCCACTCGTGCATATCAGTAAAGCTGATGATCTTAAAATGTAATCCATCCTAAACAGCAGCTTTGCTCACGTCTTCAAACCCATTTCGAAGCATGTTGCTCTCTTAAATTTATGCTGGGATCAAAATCCATTTAACCATGTTTTGAAGCTCCTTAATTCAAATCAATAAAAAACTTGCAAAATCTTCTAAGGCTATTTGAAGAGAGAGAGAGAGAGAGAGAGAGAGAGAGAGAGAGAGAGAGAGAGAGAGAGAGAGAGAGAGAGAGAGAGAGAGAGAGAGAGAGAGAGAGAGAGAGAGAGAGAGAGAGAGAGAGAGAGAGAATGGTGCAAACAAGAAAAACAGCATGAGCAAACAATACGAGTGATTGGACAAACAAACTATTCATAGTCTGGCAGCATTTTGGTTAATCTCACTCTTCTGGTACAAACATCCCCCCTTCATCTAATTCAATTATACTCTGAGGTGGTTAGAGATCGAGTACCTTGCAATATATTTGTGTGCTACAACTTTGATACATCATATTTGTAATCACAACATGAAGCATCCTGAAGTTAACTTGAATGTATTCTAGAGTTTGACTTGAAAATGTGAGCCCAGCCTGTCTGCGCCCGAAGCTGTTTTTGTGAGTGCAACCTTAACTAAAGCTCAGAATTGTTATTTTCTACTTGCTAATAACAGTGTTTTTCATAGTTGAACCCATCCTAATCTGACCCAAAGCAGTTAAATCAGAGCTTCAGCCTAACCTAAGACCACTGGGTCTTTTCAGGTCCTGTAGGGGTTGGACATAAACCCCAAGCCCTTCCTTGTTTATCCAAGATTGAACTACCACCAGGCTTGGGCGAGAAAATACACTTGAGCTAAATGAGCACTGAGAGAGAGGGAGGATTGGGCTCTCCAGGAAAGTGAGCTTTCTTTGAATTCAGTCGGGGAAATGAGGGTTGGCTGTAATGGGTTCATTAAGGAGTTTGCCAGCAGCCTGCGGGCTGGCATGGCTGTTAAAGTTGTCCTCCTTGCTGTGAATTCCAGAGAGAGTTACTTTTTTATTGGAAAGAGAGGTGAGCACACACATACTAACTTAGCGGAGACAACCGGGTGCCGTATATATACCTGTGTGTAAGCGTAGAGACAAACAGACACACAGCTGGCACACACGTGAACGAACGCAGACAGGAGCACACATAGCACATTAGCTATAAAATTGAATTAAGGTAGAGGTAATAGAACAAAGATGGGTCTTATCCAATCATCCACTGCTGAGATAGGTGCACGCACACAAACACACACACACACACACACACACACACACACACACACACACACACACACACACACACACACACACACACACACACACACACACACACACACACACACACAAACAAACACACACGTAGCCTACCAATCATCTGGGACTTGGCCCAGTAGTTTGATTTAGTGCACACAACCAGGCCCCTTTGGAAAGGGCAGGCAGAGGAACACAGTGACATTTTGGGGAGCGCCTTGCAGTCATTCATTCATCTCCACCTGTCTGTCTCTCTCTCTCTCTGTCTCTCTCTCTCTCCCTCTCTCTGACTCTGTAAACCAATACTGATCCCAGCAGCAGAGTGGCTGACTGAGTGCCTGTCTGGTAGACACGCCGACTGTGCCCAGTGGTGGATTAATGTGGTTACTATTGAATCCCCGGGTTAGGAATCGATCTGTCCATTCGTGGCATGAATGTGTAAGGAGTTGGGATCTGTGTGTGTGTTTGTCTGTGTGTGTGTGTGTGTGTGTGTGTGTGTGTGTGTGTGTGTGTGTGTGTGTGTGTGTGCTTGTGTAAGTGCCTTTGTGTGCCTGCAAGTGTATACATTTATGTGTATGTGTACGTAAGTGTGTGCATGTATGTATTCATGCCTGCCTGTGTGTGCCTATGTGGCATATATATATATATATATATCGACAGTGTTGAGTGAAAAGGTTGTCATCTTTCAATTGAAGGATTTGATGGCCCTCTATGGGTTGATAAAATTGTGCGACCCTTGGGTTTATGAAACCTTTCGAAACCAATTACATAAACTCAAAAATGCATGGTGGTGAAGCTACAAACAAGGCTGTTTTTCTTAGTCCCTGATAAGTTCAAATTTTGGAGATACGAGTTTGTTACTCTACAGTGCAGTGGTGCATTCCTGTATTTTGTGTGTGTGCGTATAGGTGCTATTGCTGGGTAAATTCACAAGTGATTCAATTGGCAGTGGACAGGCCTGTTCATGGTGCTGCACTGTGATGTCAAATTTATGTGTGTGTGTGTGTGTGTGTGTGTGTGTGTGTGTGTGTGTGTGTGTGTGTTGCACACACTCAAATTTGTCTGTGTGTACACGACCTTTGTTCTGTGCTGGTTTGTCCAGTTTCGATATGTGTGTTTATGTGTGTGCATCTGTGTGTGTGTGTGTGTAGAGTATATGTGTTTTATATTTATGTGTGTCTATGGTTGCGCATGTCTTCATGTACCTGTGTGTGTGTGTGTGTGTGTGTGTGTGTGTGTGTGTGTGTGTGTGTGTGTGTCTGTGTGACACGCACGCCACCATTTCCAGTTTTCCCTTTTGATTCTTGTTAATTGTATCTGCGGGCCAAAGCTTTGGTGATCACCTGTCTCCATTTGGAGCGACGGATGGAGGGCTGATTCCTCGATAGGTTTCCTCATTGCCTGATACAGCTCTATTAAATCTAGTCTAATTTCATTTTCCTTGGTGATTTGGCCCCGTGTCTCCAGCACAGAGGCCTCAATGAGCTCTAGATTGAATTGGATCGAAGGATATCTGTTACCAAAGAGAACAGGCTTACCTCTGCTTCTGCGGCAGCACATGTGTGTGTGTGTGTGTGTGTGTGTGTGTGTGTGTGTGTGTGTGTGTGTGTGTGTGTGTGTGTGTGTGTGTGTGTTTGATTTGGTAGTGGGGGGACGTTTTGTATGTATTTGTACATAGTTTGTGTGTTGTGATGGCCCATAAGCAATGCCAGTGCTGTTTATGCACCATCTGCCCTTTCCTCTGAACAATGCATCTCCATCAGCTGTATGGGAAGGTGGTGGAATGTTGTAGATGGCAAAGACACAATCACCAGAAAATACAGACTCTCCACACCTATGTCTGTTTAGTTTTATTGAAATAATGAAAGATAGGACGAGTCAAAAAAGACGACAGCAACAAGAAAAATTGCATCAGCCACAGTGGAAGTGAAGTGGAGAGGGACTTAACATCCAACTCACCAAAAATTGTTAGAAGATCCATTTACTTTTGTTTGTGTGTTTCTACCTACTCCTGTTAAGTCGTATAGCACCTGCTGTACTTCATCTGAAAATCATCTGAAAGTGACCTTATTAAGTTTTGGTATTTTGTGTCATCAGCTGTTCTGGGACAAGTCAAACTCTAAAGTTACATTTAAAGTTAAGTTATTAGATCAATGGACTGTTTGAAGATGGGAGTTGTGAAACCTAGAGGAAAAAAAATTGTTGAATTGAGCTGAATTGACTCCCTGTGGTTCTGCTGAAGCAGAACACAATATTAATACTTTTTTGTGCCATTTATTTTAATTTATTGTTCAAAGTTGTTAAATTTATTGCTCAAGTTCATTGAGTCCTTTGTAATTGGTAATGACTGAGACTGACTACTGACATGAATCCCAGTCAACAAAGAAGCCATCCTAACCCTAACCCTACATTCATTCCCTAATCCTTAACCCTAACCATAACCCTAATCCAGTGGTTCTCAGCCTGGGGGTCTGGACTGTCCAGGGGATCGCAAGATAATTTGTGATGTCACGAGATGATTGATGGAATAGGAAAAATCATATTCCTACTATACAAATTTATTATCATGTCTATTTTTTCTGATTTTTCTCAAATTTTTGCTTTTTTGTTGTGAAATACTGAATAGTTTTCAGCTTCTAGGCCTCCTCTGATAATAATAATGAAATACAATGAAACAAACTGAAAAGGGAAAAGCCTGTGCAGCCTGTGATGGGGGGTTGCGAATAGGCATCACTTTGTTTTAAGGGTCCAAAAGCCAAAAAAGTTGAGAACCACTGCCCTAATCTAAACCTAATACTAATTTTAATCTTAACCCAAATCCCAAATTCTAACCCTAAACTACCCCATTAAAGACATTGACAAAATGACAGTTGATTTTCCTCATCTTTCTATCCTTGTAAGGACATTTGGACCTCATAAGTACAGAAATACAAGAGCACACACACACACACACCTACACACACACACACACACACACACACACACACCACACACCACACACCACACACCACACACACACACACACACACACTCCACACAATCCACAATCCACTCTAAGACACTGTGGTAGACCACAGGCAAACAGCAGGGAAGTCACAGAGTAATGGGACAATCCATCACCAGTGGCTGCATGCTGCTGCATGGTCTTAGTCAAAGAGACCCACCCATGGAGTCAGTGAGGCAGCAGGCTGGAAGGGAAGCCAGGGGAAGGTACTGATTCAGAGACCAGGGGTGATAAGTGCTGAGTGGAGGGGGGTAACTGAACATTTTAGCCTAAATTGTGGAGTGTGGGTGGTGTATGTGCGTGTGTTCATGTGTATGTTTGCATATGTGTGTGTATGCGTGTGTGTACAAGTGCCAGTGTTTGTTTGTGTGTGCATATGTGTGTGTGCATGTGTACGTGTGCATATATGTGTGTATGCGTGGGTGTGTGTGTGTGTGTGTGTGTGTGTGAGTGAAACTGTATAGGGTGGTGGGAAGTAAATAGTTATTTGGGAAAACACCCTGTGGTGTGTGTGTGTGCGTGTATGTGTGTGTGCATGTGTGTGTGTGTGTGTGTGTGTGTGTATGCGTGTGCTAGAAAACTGCCAACACTGTAGGATAACAATGGTTAACTAATCATTCACTTTAAAGAGATAAACAGGAACCTGATCCATAAAGTTCTACCAGACTATACAAGAGGAGGAGGAGGAGGAGGAGGAGGAGGAGGAGGAGGAGGAGGAGGAGGAAGAAGAGGAAGAGGAAGAGGAGGGGGAGGGAGGAAGTGTTGGGGGCGGGGTAGTGTAGGGTAATGACTGGCAATAATTGTAAGGTAGCAGGGGGTGAGAACCCAACTGTGGATGCTAAGTGAAGGGTGGGAAAAAGCAGCAGTTGAGTCATACAAAGGTTCAGACTGTGATTGGTGACTCGGGTGAGAACTGTGGAGTAATGATTAGGGAGCTTTTCTGCCCGGGAGAGTTAGGGCATTATAATATACACTTCTTTCCTCCCACAGTGGTTCCCCGGCTCAGGAACGGCTATACAGAGTGAGCTCCGCAAGCATTTGGACAGCGACATACTTTCTTATTATTTTGGATGTGAAATGACACAATGTCAATGCAGACTGTCAGCTTTAATTTGAGGATATTTTCAGCCATATTGGGTGAAAAGCAGAGCTACGGCGCTTTCCTTTTCACGTCACCCCTTATTTCACCGTGACTAAAAGTATTTGGACAGATTAAGATTACATTAAATTATCAAGCACTTTTTCTTAGTTGTCAAAAAAATTCCTAATGTGCAATTACTTAGACAGAACAGGAGAAGCAGTGCTCACTGCTGATTTGAGGAAAGCAAGGTGACACGCAATAAGAGAGAAAGATGCGAAGAGACAGATGCAGAGAGAGAGGGAGAGAGAGAGAGAGAGAGAGAGAGAGAGAGAGTTGAAGGGCAGAGAAAGACAGACAGGCAGAAAGAGAAACACCTGACAGCTCCAGCCCTTCATTCCACTCTACCTGCATGAAGCTTTACACCCCGGCAATATTCCCCCAAAAACAGCTCCCTCTCTGGGCTGTCAGCCTGGAGACTACCCCCCCCCCCCCCCACACACACACACACACACACACACACACACGCACACACACCCACCCACCCAGCAGAACCTCCGACTGACATGCTCCGGCAAAGACACACATCAGCACAAAAACTAACACACAGACAGACATACACAACCACAAAAAACAGTAGTACACGGGTAGGTTGTCACGTACACACACACACACACATTTGCATAGATGGACACACACACACACACACACACACAGACACACTCATAAGGGCAAGTGAGGTGGAGGAGGAATCCTGTCAGCTGTCCACCTACAGATTGAGTAAGGCTGGAGAATCACCTGGGGACACACAAGCACACACACTCACACATACGCACACATACACACACTTGTCACTTTCACTGTGCTAACCTGCTGAAGCTTGCATCTGATGGTGAAATGTGGATGACAGTCTTCACCCCAAGTCCCCTGCACCAGTATATAAACAAACAAGTTAGGGGAAGCAAGCGACAATGTGGCATTATAGTCAGCCAGGACAAAATTTCGCCTTCAGGAATCACTATTGAATCTCCACAAATACCTGAAAAAAACAAATTCTACCAGCAGAGTGTACTGCTCATGGAATCAGTGGTAAAAGGACAAATTCTTTTAACTGTCCAACAGCAATGAGTTGATTCAGGACCAGTTCATTTGATTCATTTTTGTAAAAATGACAGTTTCATAGCCAACGGCAGTTTGGGCTTCCCGCTCACTGACGGATGTACAGACTTGGTTCATTAAAAACCTACTGAATGAACGAATCACACACTTTTGTACTGTGCCTTAAAAATAAATAAATAAAATAGAAGTTGGTGCTTCCCACAATGGCTGAACAGCAAGTGAGCTACTAACCCATGCACTAGCAACAGAACTGCTGAATGATCTGAATGAACAAATCATTCATATTTAAACTGTCTTTTGACCAGAACGCAGCACTGCCTCCCCACCTGAACATTTTGTTCAGTCTGACACAGCAAATGAATGGTTCTTTCAGTCCAAATGAAATATGTCGATTCAGCAACTGAGCTACTGACCCATACACGAGCAACTGAACTGCTGAACAAATTGTACAATATCTCGCTTGAGTCAAGAAGCAGTACGCTGTTTGGGTGTCGTGTAATGGCACTGATGAATGAATGAACAAGGACGTTTGACAATTTGTGAGTTTGTTGCAACTGTGGTTGTTTAGGCCCAGTTTTTGGAGAGTAGCCAGCCAGCATTGAAGTCATTACCAAGCTAGGCAGATAACAATCGTCTTTGTCCCGAAAACCTGTTCTGTGTTTACAAACTGTATGCAGCGCAGTCCAACCATGGTCGCTGAACTGATTTGAAATTTCAAATTCAGTTCCACTGGTGAACCAATTTGATTCAAGTACTATTCAAATTAAGTGAAGTATTACGCAATTTCAATCAGGTAGACTACTTATCATTCATTCATTCATTCATGCTTTCTCTTTACCCAATTAGAGTTGGTGAACACGTTCCCTCTTTTCCAGAGAACCAATCAGATTTAGCTGTCACTTCCCTCTCTTTTTCAAAGAACCAATCGTCTAAGTGACGGGAGTATATACACGTCACCTTCTATGCTATTGCCCTTCTCTCAGATCTGTGCCATATGCTGCTGTCATTCCAGTCGCTGTGCTTACCTTTGTCCCTCCACCACCCCATCACCACCGATGTCCAGGCTCCAGAGGAACTCCGCAGGGGGACATCCTAATCCCTCCATCTATCCCGGACGTACTCCTAACTTCACGAATGGGAGGAGTTCCTCCATGGAGCTTACGCCAAAGTTTACATCTTGTTTCATGTCATGAATAAAGTTTTCATTTGAGCATTCATCCTAGTCTCTCCTGATTGAACGACTGATATGTGAATCCAACACACACACACACACACACACACACACAAACACAAGTTGCACCTCTTGCTGAATTCGTTCTGATACCAACCCTGACTGTACATCAATAAGAGTGAAGGCTTTAGTGTCTCAAATAAATAATGAACACCATCCCTAATCAACAGCAATAAGTTTCACAGTGAGCACTTAATTCAGTCAAACTGTGTAGCACAGTAGATGGAATTAATCTAATTATCTAATTCAGTGTATTGACAGGCTGATTTGTGTAATTTATCATTCAGATCAAGTTAAAGTCTGGATGTGAATGTTACACAAATATAAATGCGAAATGTGAAAAATGTGGAAATTGTTTTTACAAGCACTTATGCAATGTCTTGTTCACCTGTTCTGCAGCACATGATTGACAGCTTGCTTTTCTGTACCGCCTGATTGACATATAGCAGAAAACAGAGAGAAAGGAATTAAAAGAGAGAGTGAAGGAATGAAAGAGCAAGGGAATAAGGGAGAGAAAGGCAAAAGAGAAAACGATTACATAAAAGAGAGGGACCAGATGAGGGAGAATGAGGGGAATGAACGAAATGGAGACAGTGAGGAAAGCTCTGCACTGACTTTGCAGAGAGTTAAGAGCAGCAAACTCAGGAAGCATTGCTGACTGGTTACTGAGGCCTTGAGGAAAAATTCATAACAGGAGAGATGTAGTTGCTAAGTTGTTTACAACGTGTAACGCTGCATTATTGAGCAAGAACGACAGATGTGCTGTGCATTGAAAAGTGCTTGTTTGTGCTTGCCGCTGTATACAGGTTAATCTCTGTGAGTGAGGTGGTTATGTTTTATGCAGCCTGATCCATAATGCACTCCTTATGTTTTTGTAATTGTTTCATATGGAATGGAATTCAGAAATTCACAAATCTAATGTAGGGAGAGGCTCATATTAGGCATAATTAACACCACACTAAAAAGCTGCAGTGGATATTGAATTATACTTGCTTGTGGATAAATAAAACCATCTGAGATCCTTGAAATACCTAATCTGTGCTCAAATTTCCTTAGGTACTATAGAGCCAATGACATGATTCTTGAAACTATAAAACCTTGCTATCCAGAACAACAGAAAAGGCATAAGCACCTTATCTAAACACAACTGCAAATATATATATATGTTTTTTAATTTCTATGACAGTAGATTGATTGAGAGAAACAGGGATTAATGGGAGAGAGAGGAGGCAACATGTAACATAGGTCATGAGGAAGATTTGAATGCATTGTGACTCTCCAGAGCACCCCATGTATCTTATTTTTGCAGAAACCTAGTCTCCACAGCCCTTCAAAAACAGATTTTACTGGCATTGCAGAATAAACAGTAACATTACACTATTCTAACACCAAAAGGAGCCCAGTTAACAACCTGCCTCTCTATATGAAACCATGGTGCTGTGAAACTCTTGGACATTATGCACACCGTATCTTCCTAACCTCAGCCATAAGGTCAGTTTCCCCACGGTTGTGACGGGACAGTGAAATCAGGACTGACACGACGTGAATGCCAATAATACTGGCACAACAAAACTAAACAGCAGATCAAACAGACTCCACAGCTCCTGTAATATCATTTCTCATGCTATGAAAACTCCCGATGGCAGTCATTAATCATGCCAGTAATTACGAGACAGCAAATAAACAGCGGGGGTGTGCAGCTCCTTCACTCTCTCTCTCTTTCTTTTACACTTTAAAAAAAAAAAAATCTCTCTCTCTCTGGCGTTCACTTTATCACTTGTCCTTCCTTCTAATCACACACACAACCTCTTTGTCTCTCACAATTTCTTGCTAATCTCTCAACCGTGATCTTCTAACTTAGTCTCTCTCTCTCTTTCTTTCTCTCTCTCTCTCTCTCTCTCTCTCTCTCTCTCTCTCTCTCTCTCTCTCTCTCTCTCTCTCTCTCTCTCTCTCTCTCTCTCTCTCTCTCTCTCTCTCTCTCTCTCTCTCTCTCTCTCTCTCTCTCTCTCTCTCCTCTCTCTCTCTCTCTCTCTCTCTCTCTCTCTCTCTGTCTTTCCAGTGCATTGTGTGTTTGTGGTTGAGAGAAGGAGAAGGCATCGGCAGGTAATTTGGGAGAAACAGTGACAGTGTTCTATAGACTGATGCCAACAGCCAGACACACCAACTCAACCTTCTCTAATTACTGCTCAGCCAGACATACACACTTTGTTGTTTACCTGGCGCGTGTGTATGTGTGTGTGTTTGTGTACGATTGTGCATGCATTTCGTATTGTTTGCAGTCGGGCATTTTTCATCGGAATGGGACTTTGTCTCCAGAGCAGATTGGCTAGCTTTGGACCTGGGCAGTAAAATCCATTTGGTGACATTATGGACTGAGGGAGAAGTACTGTGAACAGTGGAGTAGATTATGGAGCGATTCCCTTGTGCTCTCCTCCGCCTCTTCACATTACACAGCTAATACACACACAGGCTCAATGGCAACGCTTGTCCTCTGGATAAAACCAGACTTATTTCGCCAGTTGGGAGCCTGCCAATTCATGCTGCGCTTCACACTATGGCACTACAGACTGTTTTGCCATACATTTACATTTGTTTGGCTGTCAACCAAGTTAGCTACAATGTACGAAACAGGTTAGAACTGGGCGAAGTTAGGCTTTATTGCATTCCAATAGGAAAAGACATAGTGTACAGTTACTACTTAAAACGTTATTACTTTTTTTTTTTAACACAAAAAAACCCCAAACAAACAACACAACAACAAATATCAAACATATACAACATACATATAAACATATCAACACTAACGCCTAACACATGGCATTTGGCCTAACAAGAGTAGAAGTAAGCAAAGCAATACAAAGTAAAATACAGGTTTCTTTACTAGCATTGTAGATATTATCCACATTTTGTTTTGGACAACTCAGTTATCACCTAACTCCCATAAATGAAGAAAGAGAGAAAAAATAAATAAATAAATAAATAAACCACGCCTCACCAACCCTCTGCTTCAATAAACTTCTCCTTCTAATATAAAAAAAAATATTTGAGAAAGTTTTTAAACTGATTAATACTTAAGGATTCCACAAATATACCTTTTCCCCAACAAAATTATAGAATAATAATATAAGTCTTCAGTTCTGTGACATCTGTGTACGGTATTACTTTACAAGTAAATGCTCACACATGGGAGAGATATAGATATTCCTGCACCCTTGCATACACAGCCACACACACACATACACACACAAACTACCAATAACTAGCAAACTACCAATTCCTGCTGTATACTTTCATCCCTAGAGTTTACTATATATTGCTATTCTAGCCGACTGAGATGGTTAGATAGAGCAGACACATATTCCATATCCCTGGATCTCTTTCGGGGTTATTTTATATTTAGCCTTCCAGTGGCTGGTCTCGCATGGCTGCTTGGGCCTCTTGCTCAACGCTGCGCCAAGAATCCATAAAGCCGCCCTGAGGATCCAGGCCTGTCAATTTGTGTTTTTCTGAGAATACTGATTCCTGCCCTTCATGTTTCTCCTCTATTCCTCAGTCAGAGGGGCTGAGAAAGAGAGAGGGAAAAGGAGAGAAATAAAGTACAGAGTACGAAAGAGTGGCCGGGCAGTAGGCTGGAGTCTAAGAGTTGTAAAGAGGTCTATGATTTGGAAGAGAGACTAGGGAAGAGTTGGAGCAAGAGAGAGAGACTGGGGTTTGACGGAGAATATGAAAGGGTGTGAAGTAGGGGCCTGGGGCTGGGAGAGAGATCAGAGGCTGAAGTGAGGGTATTAAAATGCTGGAGGAACGGACTGGGACGAGAAGTTAGGACTGAGGTTGGAGCAAGAGAATGGAAACGATCTGGAGGGAATGGATGGGGTGGGGAAGGGGGCTGGTTTTGGAGGAGAAGACGTTGGGGATGGAGATGGCGGTTGGGGTTTTATTAAGAGTACGTAAAGGGACTGAAGGAGTAGGTTAGGGATGAGGGCAGGGACAGAAGAGACAGGGGTTGGAGGGGAGGGCTAAGGATAGAGGACAGTAGTGCGAAGGCTAGATGAGAAGGCTGTGGGGAGATTAGGCTTAGACTGCTGCCTGGATGTCTGAGATTGATCTAATATACTGCAAGGTGGCTGTTCTTGATCGAATATGGATGATGAGCTAGCAGATTGCCAAACAGCCCAAAGCATGGTAGGAAAACGAAATGCGAGAGCACTTCCTCTACTTTACCAATAAATCTTTAGTCTTGTATATTTGCTTATGATCTAATTTTGAAAGTTCTTAATCCATTTAGAAATCAATCATATTTTTAAAAAAAGGGATTTGTTTTCACCAAGACAGCCTTATTTCAGCAAAACAATACCAGTCAGTTAAGCTTCTGTAAAGAGACACAGTTTCTCTTCTATAAATTTCCCTTTTACAGGCTTTGGACTGAGCTGGGCAGATTTAAACCAACGGCAAATTCACATACAATAGCTTTGATTAGAGCCTGGCTTCATGCTCACCTCCTATTCCCAAAGACTTCTATTTCCAAGCAACTCATAGCCTGCTTCCAAAAAGCGCATATGGGAGCGTTTCAGATTCCCAGAGAAATATATTCATTACCATGCAAATTGGTTTGGGAATCGTTGACTTAAAGCATTCGCCATACTTCATTTCAGAGTCTGTAAATGCAATTAATGGGACCTCGTTCACAAGAAAGCGAATTGCCTACAGATAATTGCCATTGTCGGGATCCTATTAAAAAGTTTCTTCCCCTGTAAAATGTAGCATTGAGAGGGATGGCTCGACATCACGTCACTGCGACATAGGCCCTATAATGGGATAATAAAACCTCTTTCATCTGCCCTGAATAGAGCGATACTCACAACAAAGCAGCACAAAATGATTTCTGACATGATTTCTGAGAAGCCCCCCATTCAATTACCATTCTCAAACAATCTATGCAAATACCTGCAGCGCCCAGCTGCGATGAGTACCGCGTGAAATCCTACTTAGCACAGATTGGGGTGGAGGAATATTGAGGGTGGGGGTGGGGGTGGGGGTGGGGGTGGTGGGTGGGGGACATAAAGAGAAGCATGGAACTGGAGGACAGAAATGATTCAAACAGAAGGATTCAACTGGCACACAAACACGTGATGAGTGCTGGGAAAAGGGGAGATGCTGTTACTTTTTTTCTGCTTTGAAACCAAGAGTTCCACATGGAGCTTGTTCCCATGTTCTCAAGCATGCAACTATGGCAACGCCTGCAGAGAAGGCAGCAGAGAGAGGAATGAAGAGGGCTCCACAACGCTCCATGTTTAAAGCTCGGATGACCGGTCCATCGCCATGGTGATAAGCTGTGATCCAGCACCATATAGGGGTCAGAGGCAGGTTACATCTGCTGTCTGGTGGGAAACAGACAACCGCCCAGAGCAAATACAGATATACTCAGTGGTAGCATGTCATGTGTGCTCCGGCTCATCCATCAGTCGAGCAAATCTTTGCTAGGAGTTCAAGTAGAACATGAGCTGCAGTTTCTTGAACTATGGGTCAAGACCTGGGTCTGCTTCTTGTGTGTCCCCATATTTCATGAGTACTACTCCTGTGTCCCAAGGTGAGGGGTTAAATTGTTTATGTAAGTCCAGAGATGAAAAGCTCTAAGGATTGCTTACATAAGAGGATTTTAAGGTTGTCAGTGGAAATGACTGAAAAGTAGCTGGGAAGATGAAGTTGACACATCTGGGGCCAAGATAAAAGTTTTGGGTACATGAAGCATGAGTTTAACTTGGAAAATAGCTAGTATGAATGAGCTGTGTCTGTATTTAGCAGTCACAATGAGACACAGCTCATTCATTTTTACAGTGCTGTCTATGTTTTTGCAAGGTTGTGAGCCTTTTGCTCCTCACTTTCTCTCTCTCCCTCTCTCTCCGGGTTTTCAGTTGAACACTTCCAGCCTCATTTTGCATTTGCAAAGGTTGAAAAAGTCTGTCCAATGGCATTTGCACTGTCATGCCAGAGTGGAACACAGATACATTAAGTGACTGGCAAACACAAACAACAAAGAAAGAAAATGAACTTCCCCTCAAAACTCAAAAAGTACTATGATTTGAAACTCTTGTGAACCCATCTAAAAATGGGATCATTATTGAGGCACAACCCAAGTGTCTTGCATTTACCAATAGCTTTCAATTTCTCATTTCTGTCTTCTTATTTCTCCACCTAAGCCTCATCTTTTATCCTCTCCGAAACATCCACCCATGCATCCATCCATCCATCCATCCATCCATCTTTTATAAATGACTGTTCTCAATATTGTGTTTTTCAGTTAATAACCATTTCCATTTTTTTTTTCAATGGCTGGTGTGATGCTTTTTTCCTCTTCCCATTTTCCCATTTTTGACTTTCAGGCTTTTGGCAAGGCGCCTGGCCAGGAGGCAGCGCAAGGAAACGCACCTGTTATCCATTTGCAAATGACGGCAAAGAGATCAGTGTGTGGAACAGGTGGGTCACTCTGTTCCTGCCATGTTGTTTACCTGGGATCAACATTCACTCCTGCTGCTGGGAGGCATATTATCCCTCAGGTCTGTCTCCATTAGCCAAATGGCTGTGCTGAAATGTTAATTTGCCTCAAGGGAAGAACGTATACAGTGAAGTGTTCATCGGCAACTGTACTGTGGCCAACTTGACTCATTGTAATATGCAAGATGTGGCCGAAGTGAAGGGTCAAGGCATTTTTCTCTTGTTTGTAATCATCAGCAATGGCATCACTTTCATCATTGTTGCCATCATCATCTGTAATGTTGCACATGCACACACATAATATGTACCCATTCCCTCTGGGCTCTCAGATAATCACAGGAGGTGTCAGCGGAAGGTGCTGGAATGGAATGTGCTTTCATCGTAATAGCACATTTCCATTACTAGAGAGGATAATTACACAGGATCATATCACATAGCTGAATATTCTACTGTTTGGGTTATGACCAGAATAGGCAGACGATGTTAACGTGTAGCAGAGGATTGAAAAGTGAAATTATGGCAATGATCTCATGAGAGTTTCAATCCCACAACGTGAACATGGGGATAGATTACATGACAAAAATGAAAACCGTTTCATTTTTACGAGATAAAAATAGGATACTGGAGTCCAAACGATGTTGATGTGTAGTACTGGACAGAAAAGTTAAATTACGTCAATGATTTCATGAAGGGTTTTCATGTGTCACACCATAAACACGGGGGTAAATTGCACAAAAATACGAAACCCAGTTTATTTTTCCAAGATATAAGTGGGATATTGGAATCTAGAGGATGTTGATGTGAAGTACTAGTTTGGAAAGTGAAATTACAGCAATGATCTGCAGGAAATGCAGGAGAAATACGAAAACCGTTTGTTTTTTCTCAGATATGGGGAGCATATTGACATCCAGTCTGGTATGAGAGAAATTTTAAATTAATGAGCTGATGGAGACCAGACCTACCTGTCTGCATCTGCAATCTTTTTAGGATGAGTTAGTCTCAACAAATCTATTTCGATTAGTTTAGTTTATTCAACAATAGAAAGCAAGATAGACACAATAAAAAATGCAATCTGCTTAAAATTGACAAGGATAACAAAATGAAGTCAACAGACTTATTTCCATTGTGGTCCTTGATGTGTTAGTTGTGTCAACACACATGTTGCAGTTGTAAATATATATATTTTTATGTTCAGTTTTGCAGGTTTTTTTACACTTAAACACACAATGGTCTGCTAGTTGGCAAAAAAAGCCAATATAACATATATGTCTATATTTCAAACTTCTCCTTTATGTCACTGGATTAACCGCTCAAATGCAACAAACCACTGATATTTGATATTTTTGTTGTTGAAGGCCAAAATGAGGAACATTACTTTGTAGACTATTTTCTTTATCATCAGCGTAGCAATTACCTGCCTGACATGAGGTTGTTCAACTCCAGTATCAAGTCTGAGATCTCTTTATCCCTCTCTCTATGTGATGACCCGCTGTATTGCTGACAATTGTGAGAGCTGAAAAGGCTTCTCAGTTTCCTCTTCGTCTCTTAATCCATGACAGTGAGAGAGCCTGCTGCGGTAGCAATAAGAGGACTTTGTTCGCTTAAATCACCGGGTGGCAAGCAACGTTCAAAGCTCTCCTCGGTGGCCCAGTAAAGAGGAAGTAACTTGTGTCTGGGCGGATCAAAGGGAGGCGGCATAGAGAAAGGTCAGGTCTCAGACGCTCCCACACTGAGAGGCTCAGTGCATCACTGAGAGAAAGGGAGGCTCCCTACCAGGTTTTCTATTACCGTCACAATGGCTGCCACTGGGCTCATACTAGGTGATCTGTTATTTTAGATGTGGAGCTTAATTCATCATCTAACAAACAAATCTGACCTTAAATCCTTAAAATAAAGTTGTTGTTTTTTTAATCCAGTACTTATCAATAGTGTTTTAGCTCCAAATTGCCCCTTGATACGCAGGATTTATGTTTTAGTCTTTTAATTAATATCATCCTAAAACACAAAGTAGGGCTGCATTGGAGTAGAGGATCCCATCCCCCTTAATTGAGACCCTGTGGATTTGCTCTATTTGCCCAGTTGGAATTCAGGTAAAACACACATGAAGTGACGAATCGAAACTTAAGAGTGAAATACTCTATAAATAGTCTCCTAAACAGCAGCAAGTGAGCGCTCAATTGAGAGAAAGCTGGACTCACCAGCATTGGATGTCTTGCCTCTCTCATCCCTTTGGTTTCCTTTGGTAAAGCGGCTGGGTGGGTAAACATGAATGTGCTGCTGTGTGCAGTTTACTTACATCACGTTACATGATTTTTGGATATTAAGGTTCAAATCTTTCAGTTACCGCTTGCTGGAGCCACCAATGTGCTCATTACATTTTACATTTTAGGTATTTAGCTGATATTCTTATCTAGACTGGTCTTACAGTAACTGACCATGTAGGGGTTCAGTGTTCACATATCAGTTAATGGACACATTGGCTGCTGCTGGAACCTGTGACCTTCTAGTTACAGGGCAGCCACTCTAACCACTCATCCTGCTGCTCCTGTGCACACACCTCTTTAATTAGGAGGTGTATAAATAAATATGGCTGCTTTTTAAGGTGACATTTTGGCAAAATGCTGATTATGAATGACCTGTAAGCTCAAATGTAAGAAATCATATGACGATGCTTGCGAATTAAGCCCAAAGTCTGCTTGCTAGTATTTCAGGGACGTTATCTGATTCTAGGGCACTGTCTGCCACTTACACCCCTGAAGTTATCAATTACTGGGACACTGCTTGTTAGGCTCTCCACCAAGTCATTGATTATCAATCATGCTGTGTACTTCTAAGACTCCCTACTATGCAAACTGTTATTAGGTCACTGCTCCATACCAAGTAATTGATTACTAGGACACGGTTTCCTGGCTAGCCTTCCTCTTAATCATGTTTTCCTATGAAACTGCTAGTGTTCCTCTGACCTGTAAAAATCCTTACTAAGTCAACAATACATGGTGCTCATTACAGCCAATGATCAGTAACAGAGGTTCAGCAGGAGGCTTATCAATAAGAGAGGCATGGAAACTGAGAGAAGTGAAGATTAGAGCATAGCATCAATGGGGATTGATGTTCACTGCCTCTCTTCCTGTCTTACTGTCTGTCTCATACAATTACACACACATACAAACCCAAAATATATTATTCTTCATGTAACCAACGCCTGCAGCAATACTGAGTAGGAGCTATACTTCTGATCAGCATAATCAGCAAAGAAATGTTTATAATAAGATGCAGTAGATAAATCTTTATTTGTATAGAACTTTAAAACGGTTACAAAGTGCTCAGCAAAGCAGTAAGTAAAAACGAAAAGATAACATCAATAGTAAAAGTAAAGAGTGATGTTAGGCAGTCAGAAACATAAAAGCAAAGCAAGAACATGAAAGCAGAACATAAAAAGGGAGGTCAAGAGCAATTAATTAAAGATCATTGGATGAAAGCAAGTCTATGAAAGTCAGTTTGAAGAAGTGGTTTAAGATGTAACCCAGCCTGAGCTCCTGAGGCAGGTTGCTCCAAAGTCTAAGAACAAAAATGTCCAGATGGCAAAGGCCTGATTACCTCTTCTTTTTAATCTAAACTTTGGAACAGCCATTGATTATTGTTGATTATGTTTTACCTGTTCCAGCTTATTTTTCTTCCCCTACACAGAATAAATGTGCTGTGAGCTAAAGGGTGCAGCCTGTGGGTGAGTTGTAAAAATTCAACAGGTTGGCTGGTCCAGCACTAAATTCTCCCTTACCCCCCTATATTGCCTAAAATCTAGTTGACAAATAGGCACCATCCACTTCCATCCCCCTAAAATCCTTCTGGGCTGTGCTCAGTCAAATATTTGCAATCTAGATCACTAGAAGTATTGCTAGGGGGCGACGCCTCAAGGGAAGCTGGCAAAGTTTATATGGTGCTTTAATCCATGCTATTTTGCACAGTTAAATACCCATGGGGAATTGTCAGTGGCTCAGTGAGCTAAGAAACATATATCATGATCTTTGTTGCATGCCACTACTTCTCTCACCCATTTCTCTTGTTTCTCTCCACTGAACACAATGTGATAACAAGGAAAAGCAATATAAATATTCTTTTAAAAATATTATTACTTGGGGGGATGCAATTGGTTTCAGATGAGAAGTAGAAAATCATATAAAACAAAGAGTTCTATTCCAAAACGCTCTATATCCATTTTGGGAATAAATCATTATATGGTGTTCATCATTCAATATTTCTAAAATATCAAAGCTGTTTTTGTTTTGTCAAGCAAAGATTTAAGAAGTTACCTACTATTCTTCATAAAAAAGCATCAGTTGGTTTAATTTTGTGTGATTAACATTTTGTAGGAGGAGGTGCCACTTTATTCAAATTGTGGATTTGTGGATCACATTTGGAAACAACTCTTCAAATGCATCAATAAGCATAAAGAGAAGGAAACAAACAAAACAACAGAGCTATATCTCTGCCACCTGTCTCCTCTGCTGCATTTGTTACAGGTATCAGTCACTGCTTCCTCTAAGGGTGAGTCCCTTTTTAGTCTCGAATACACGAGTCCTGTGCCCGCTGCCAAGATGAAGGATCATATTTCTACCAAAGGAGTTAGTTTTGATTTTTCAAAAGCTGTTGCACTTGGCAACAGCTAGTGGATATTTCAGTTGAAATTCCCATCTACATTTTAAAACACCATTTAAACTCCACAGTTATTTGTCAAATCCATTTGAACTTCTCAACAGAAGCCAGACCCTAGTGTTAAGCACAACTGAACACAAGGCGTCAACAGTACCAGTGCCACAATGCTGATTCATGTTGAGAGAGAATAAGATATTTTATTATGGTTCACAGCCAAAAAAGCGAGCTAGGCAGGTTCTTTGTGTACAACTTTGATGCCTTTAACTGGGTAACATCTTCCAAAATAACAATATTCCAGTGAGTGTTTTCATAGTGTGCTGCAATCTGTTTAGAGTTTTAGAAATGTTAAGTAGAAGTAAAGGAAGAGGAAAACATGTAGGCCACAGCTCATGCATGATATCCAGGCTGGAGTATGTGTGTGTGTGTGTGTGTGTGTGAGAGAGAGAGAGGGAGACTGCATTGAGAGCCAGTGTATCTGTGTGTGTGTGTCTGTGTGTGTGTGTGTGTGTGTGTGTGTGTGTGTGTCTGCCAGGCAGGCCTTGGCCCTGCTGTACAGTCGCTGACACATTGCCATGCAGGAGGCACCATGCCAACACTTGCATGCAACCCGGTCTCTAATTCACTGTCTACACAGTCCTCTACTTTTAAAACCAGACTGAGGATTTTTAGCTGGTGGAGAGGGACTGGAGAGGGAGTGGAGGCAGGGGGAAGGAGCACAGTTGTTATTTTGGAAAATGGTCCTAAGCTTTTTACAAAATTGCCAATGCAATGTGGAAAAAAGTCATTTAACAACTTGACTGTTTAACATTAGTTACTGAGTAGCAATTTGAGATTTGGATGATTACAAGGACAGATTAGAACACATACAGCAATTAACCATTTTATTACACCCAATCTGGTTTACAGTCTGGTTTACAATGGTTCCAGTGCCGCAAGGCTAAGCGGGGCTAACTTGGCATCTCTATAAAGCCACTATTTACTTGTTTGAAATGATAGCCCAGCTGACAGATCATCTCTGTTAGCAACAAGATAAAAAAAATCTCTTTTTGTGGTGAGGTGGCCGGTGGCATGAATAACGAGTAAACCCTGGCCAGGCAGTCCCGCAGGCTGGTGTGGGTATAGGCTCTAGCTTTAGTATGCATGGCGCAGCATTGGGGTGAATGCACGGAGGCCTCCAGCACCACCGAGCAGCGGACAGCGCCAGCTCGGCTCGACTGGAGCGTCCAGAGCGGAGCGTTGTCAGTGACGCTGTCCATGGTGCTGAAACGCAGCACCGCTGTCCGTGGTGCTGAAATACAGTGGCTCTTTTTGTGGTGCTGAAACGCAGTGTCGCTGTTCGTGGTACTGAAACGCGGTGGCTCTTTCTGTGGTGCTGAAACTCAGGCTCAATGGCGCTGTATCCTGGTGACGCTGTCCGTTAGCGGAGCTTTCTGTGTGGCTGAGGGTCAGTAATGCTGTCTGTGGCGCTGCGGACAGGCTACAACCAGGCAAACATGATAAAGTCATACAGCCTTAATACAGTACATTTATTGGTAGGCCTATTACAGAAATAGGACTGGCAGTTATTGAAGTAATACTTGAACTGCTGTTCCGCCTCCTCCTAGTAGTAATGTTAACAATTCAACTACACATTTAGAAAATGTCGCTGAATTTTAATTGATCAGCATAGAAAATTCTCAAAAATTGCATGTGTTTAACTCATGAAGTTGGCTCCTTATCTCTCTCTCTCTCTCTCTCTCTCTCTCTCGCTCTCTCTCTCGCTCTCTCTCTCTCTCTCTCTCACACACACACACACACACACACACAGAGTCACAGTTTATTTCTCTCTGTCACACACACACACACACACACACACACACACACACACACACACACACACACACATTCTCTCTCTTTCTCTTTCTCTCTCTCTCTCTCTCTCTTTTTCTCTTACACTTACACTTCACAAATAAATGCCTGCGTGGGACATGCAACTTTTTTTAAATTATTGTTAATTGATTGATTGCTGCAAAGGGAACCAAATTACTTCAGTTTGTCAAATTGTGAAGTTAAGGAGACAGGAGCGATATAAAATTTTCTTTATAGTATAGTTCCGGTCCTCAGTTCTGATTGGCTGAGGCACCGTTGTAAAATAACGGATAATCACACCTTTGTCTGCTTTGACCGATATTAACCCGCTAACCGGGTTACCGAGTTAATATCGCTATTCATACTGCTACTTATGTGATGCTTACTAATCACTTTGTTCAGCAACTGTTCAAGGACTGTTTTGCCTGGCGGAAAATAACATTTAATTATTATTGATTTTAAAATAAAGGTTTATTAAACACGTTCGTTCTCTTTACAGTGGCGTTTTATAAAAGCAATAAGCCACTCGAGGCCGTGATTTACAATGCTTTTAGAATGCTAAGCGGGTTTTATGAAATCCACTTTAGTGTTGTTGTGTCTAACAACGCCTCTTAGCTGTTCTGAAATCTCTGTAAACCACGACCTCAAGTGGCTTATTGCTGACGTAATATCGATTAATTGAATGTTTCACTTTGGCTAAAATCACTTGGAGACGCACAGTGCGCACTTTTCCTCTCCCTTTTTTCTCCCACAGTCTCTCTGTCTCTCCCCTTCCCTTCTCTCTCCTCCGTTTCCTTCTGCAAGCACGCGGTGATCTTCATCTACTTTCTGCTCAATCCGTGATCTTAAAGGACTTTGTTTTATGACCAGCCCTCATTCGTTCATCCAGTCATTCATTCAGCGGATTTTATAGGACCTCGTATATTTTTCAACCCAATCTCGGGGCTATACCGACGGGGCTGGTGAGGTTGGAGAGAATCGAGGAACCTACCACAGGTGAAAGGAGGTTTTACGACGCTGCGGTATAAATGATTGAACACTTTGAGCATCAACTCATCGCAATCTTCAGGCACCAGTGCATCCCCGCTCCCCTGTATTGAAATATAGGACGGAAACAGACAGACTAACACTCTTTTGGAACAACTAAAGGGACATTTATCAACTTGTATTTCTGAACGAATATAAAAAACCCTGCGTTATTTCCCAACTGGAAATCCCATGGAAGATGTGACCTTTTCTTTTGCGCACCGGCAATCCGACCGCCTAAGGAGCAAATTGTGTGTGAGCGTTGTTTTTCCATCAGTTGCTCGATCTTATATCATGTCTTTTTTGGGGATTAAACGCGGAGAAAGGCGCATTGTGAGAGGGCGAGTTGGATTGTGAGATTATTATATTTTTCCTTTTTTTGTCTCTTCAAAAAGGAGGTACTCTGTTTGTTCAATGGCTTCGGTATCAAGGTTGGCAAGACGCAAAGATGCCAGTCGTTGGCCGAGGATGTCGTCAACTTTCTGGGCAGTGGTGCTTCTGACAGCGCTGCTGGTTCTCTACTGCGGTAAGTCCCAGCGCACATTTTGACCACACATAGCGGTATTTGGAGCATTTGAGCCAGACTGGTGCGCAGTGGGTGACCGTGTCATGTGGGGTCGCTTTGACATCAAAATTATGCGACGGGTGGTATATCGGAAATCGCTTGTCGTGTATTGATCCCAGTAGTTGTCGACGTGTCATTTTTTTCTTTACAGTTATTGGAAAACACTTGTCCCACCCGCAGTAGGACACACACGCACGGAGCTGCGCGCACACACACACATATACACACACACGCGCACTCACAAATGCGTATAGACACACACACGGTCCCTCAATCTCTTTTTTCTGTCTTGAAAAAATGAATGTGAAATGTGAAGAATCTGAAATTCATTTCAGATTCTATAATCTACAATTCAGTCTCCTGTGACTCTTTGACCATAAAGTACAAAAAAGTATAGCAATGTCCTGTGAAAGACATTTCTCTCTCTCTCTCTCTCTCTCTCTCTCTCTCTCTCTCTCTCTCTCTCTCTCTCTCTCTCTCTCTCTCTCTCTCACACACACACACACACACACACACACACACACACACACACACACACACACACACACACACACACCCCTTTCCTGAGGGCTGTGTTACTGTCACGACTATCTTGCTGGGGTCGGACAGTCATGCATCTGTCTTCTTGCCTCTGGACTTTACTATTAAACATTGGATCTAGAAAATGGAACATATGACAAATTCAGATGAGACATATGAATAACAGACTTTTTTTTATGAATAAGCCCTGTTAGTTGGCCAAACAGTATGTCTCACTCCTGGCTGTAACACAACTATTGCCTGAGGATATGCTTATTAGGCAAATATATGCACGCAGACACACGCATACACACACACACACACACACACACACACACACACACACATGCACAAACACACTCACTCACTCAGGCCAGTCTCTGGCCGAGGATGTCTTTTCATTTTGTGTTTCCTGGCACTCTAACTCATTCCCTCTCCCTCTCCCTCTCTCTCTCTCTCTCTCTCTCTCTCTCTCTCTCTCTTTTCTCTCTCTCTCTCCATCTCAAACTGCATCTGAGTCATTTATAAGGAGAAATCCAGCTGGCACATTGTGCTCCAGTCTGCTATGTGTGAAAACGGAGGCTATGTGCATTAGCCATGATAAGCCCATTAAAAACTGAGCTATTTCATTAGCCACTGAGCTAATGACTAATATAATCATCCCCTTGTCTTGGGGCACATTAGCTATGCTGATGTTGTAGAGAAATTAACAGATTCATTACATGATCATTTTTTCCTTCTCGAAATGTCCTTATAGCTGCAACGGCCCCAACTTGAATTAACTGACACCCATTTATCCAATTCTGTATTTTACTCCTTTTTCTTGTTTTCCTGCTTTGTTTTTCTGGGAGGATGGACAGAAGATTGAGTTTGCTTTGTAATCACACAGCGACAGGTTAATCAATGGGGGTTTAGTTCATCTGAGAGAAGGTTCTGGATAGGAGGTCTTTTTCTTCTTTTATGGTGCCTTCGGCCATGTTGATTGATCTTCTGCTTGTGTCCAATCAATGGCGCTTCAAATGTTTGTTTCAGTCAGCAGTCCTCGGCCTCCCCGAGGACCCCAAACCCCCACCCACCCCACCTGGAACTTAATAGAGTGATAGTCATTATTTGATTTCTGGAATTTCACTTTTATACTTCTTCATTCCAGTATTGTTCAGAATTGTTTGCTACATCTAGTCTGAAAGGGTATTTGTATGGTTGCTGGGGGTTATTTTGGATTAGGTTCAACACCGAAGCTTGCTTTGGTCCCAATTTTGGTTGTGAAACTGAAACTGCTCTCTGTGAAGAGTTTGGGTCAGTCAGAACATGATACCTGAGACAGTATGTGTATAGAAAAACATTTTCTTGTAGGACATTTTATTATGAAATTAAATGGAAAAACCATGCTAATCCTAATGACAGTCATGTTTTGGTGGTGCATGGTTTTGGGCAAAAATTCGAATTTTCTCTAGCACTGGCAGAAATTTTCTTGCTGCGTCAGTCCACCACTGCTGAATCAGTAGAGAAACATTGAAAACTTTTTTGGATTTATTTGAAGTCTTGCGTATCCTTGCCCATTGTTACTATTTGCCTCATGTATACTACCGCCCTACAGCCTTCTCAGTTCCTGTTTCTCCTCTGTCTGCCCTTTCGCTGTGCTCTTCTTTTGTCTTGGCCTGCAGTCCTTTTGGCTGAGAAATCTCCAATCATTTGAAGCTTCGGCTCAATAGATTTCACCTCTGTCTCTCCTTCAGCTCCTTCTTTCATCCCTCCCATTTCAGGCACCGTTTCCCGACCTTCCTCCCCTGTTCTGTCTTCCTCTTTTATCTTTTCTTTATCTTTCCTCCCTTACCCTCACTCTCTCTTCCTTTATACTGTGCCCCTCCATATCCCGGTCAGCTGTCCTGTCCAGTTCCTCTTGTTACGGCGCATCTCTCCTTATTGTTCTTGAAGTCCCATTCTTTTTCTGTTTCTGTCTGTCTGTCTGTCTACCTGTCTCTCTCTCCTTCTCCGCCTCTTTATCTCTGTCTCTCTGTCTCACTCTCAGTTTTATTCTCTCATTCTCTCCCAATTTCTGTCTCTCCCTCTCTTTCTTGTTCCCTTTCTCTTCCCCTCTCTGCTGTGTCTCTCTGGGCAGCGCTCTGACCCAGATTGTTTCTCCGGTGAAGGTCTCTGGGTTTGACTGGCTGAGTTGACCGGTGCATGTCATATTATTCTGACTCACCCAATGACTGAGGTCTCCGCTCTCTCAGCAGTTTTCAGCTCTCTTCTCTCTATCTCTTGTCCTCTTCCTCTCTTCTCTTTCTTTAGAGTTGTGTGAAGAGAAGAGAGGCAGGCTTTTGGTTGTTGTACAATACCAGCATTTATCAGTCCAAGAAAATCAATCAGATTCGCGTAAAAGCACAAAAATTGCTGAACTTGGTGCCCTGAACCTTTTTAGAAACCATTGCAAACATGGTCCCAACTGGCCATTTTTGCCATTTTGATACAATGTTGAGGTAAACATACACCAGATAAAAGGAGATGCTGCTCATGGTACAAGTTCCATTGTAGATAAAGAAGAACAACCCCACACTCAGCTCCACATGAACGTAACAGAAACGTCAGTTATTAAATCCTTTATGTGGAGGTCAGTGTGCGGTTAATCATTTTTGCCATTTTCCCATATGCCAGATTGTCATAGATGGTAAAATGGTAAAGTTCATCATTGAATTTGCCAGTAGATGATCAACCGAACAGTTTATGATGTTTTCCTTAGCACTATGTTGTTCCTTGGCCATGAAAACAAATGTGTAGATTTTTTTTTTCAATCCTACCAGGGTCAGTTAAGCACATATGGAGGAAAACCCATTTGCTGGCAATGGCAGAAAGAATGGCTGCCATGGCTGATGGGTGCCATTTTTGTGATGGCTCCAATTCTGAAAATTCAGTTCAGGGCATCAAACTGAAACTGTGCACCATTTTTTTTTGGCTTTTACTCAAATCTGAATGATTCATGTACATTTTGCCTGGAATATGTAGGCATTCTTATTGTGTTTCAGTGGATTGGAGTAATCTGAAGTTTTCACTAGTCTGAATGACTTTTGTTCCTAAAGAGTTTGAGTCAGTGACAACACTGAAACACTCATACATATTGTGGCCATTTACATGCATGTTGTGTGTAAATGTTGTTTGTACCGAGGGCCAATTTGCTGAGCAGTGCTGCTGTGTTGTGCAGCCAAAAGGGGGAATTGGAGGGAGCTCTGTGATTATGGCTGTGACTCATATGGTGCCTGTCACCTAGAATCAACATCCAACTTCACACGATCTGCCGTCCTCACTCAGGCCCTGTTGAGAGGGAGAGACGGAAGGACAGAGAGGGAGACCGAGAGAGGAGTGGTGGAAGGAGAAAAGGAAGGGAGAGAGACAGATGAATTGAGAGAGGTGAGGGCACGAGGGAGCCTGATATCCTCACTAATGCCTTGCTGAGAGGAGGGAGAGGTGAAGGGAGCAAGGCAAAAGAGGGAGGGAGCGAGAGAGAGATGGAAGGAGGCAGGAGGGAGGAGACAGACAGAGAAAGGGACTTAGAGACTGAAAAGGAAAAATGGAGGGATGAGAGGATGAGCCAAGGGAGGGAGATACAGAGGGAAGAAGGAGAGACAGAGAGTGTGACAGAGAAAGAGGGGAGGGAAGAGAGAGGAGGAGATGACTGAAAGAGAGGGTAAAAGAAAGGAAGGATGAGAGGGAAAGATGGAAAGAGGGAGAAAGAATGGGGAAAAGAGAGTGGAGAGAAACAGTAAGGAAGAGAGAGAACAAAGGCAGAGAGAGAGAGAGAGAGAGGGAGAGAGAGAGAGAGAGAGAGAGAGAGAGAGAGAGAGAAAATACTAGTGAGAGGAATGACAATGCGCTCTGATTTAACTCCTCATACCGCAAACTGGCGTCGGTGCGCTTTTGAAGAAATCGTAATCACTCGAGAGTGTTTCAATACCCTCTGATTATGTTTACTGTTACAAAAAGCATGTATTGTTTTCTGTGCACTAGCTCCCTCCTCTGGAAGCTCTCTGTTATGCATTTGTTTGCCAATGGTGCTATTATGTATTCATGAGGCTGCGTGCCTGCGAGCTCGGAGGAAGGGGATGATGGAGCCACAAGGCTAGCTAATCAGTATGCTAATCTTAGCCTAGGATAGCTAAGGAATGTAGCATGACTGTGGTCCTGTTCTCAACCGCAAACAGAGAGAGATAAAGAGAGATAGAGTGGAGGGCAGGAAGGGAGAGAGAGAGAGAAAACCAGCAGGAGTGAGGAGAGAGTAGGAGAGAGGCAGAAAGATAAAGAGGGAGAAAGAGAAACAGAGAAGAGAGAGGCAGATAGAGAGAGAGAGAGAGAGAGAACGTGTGTGTGTTTGTGAGTGTGTGTGAAAGAGAGAGAGAGAGATAGAAAGAGATCTTGTACATCTCCTCCCTTGTACCAACCTTCAGCTTCAAATCTAGTGAGTGCTGATTCATACCTGCCTCCGATGTAATCCTCTGCTCTGCTCACAGTCACATCCACAGCATCAGTGTGCATGTATGCAAGCGTGCACGCATACACACATACTGTAAGCACCGACAGATATAAGCACACAAGGGCAAACACACACATAAGAGACATCAGTGCACATAACAGTGAAGCAGGCAGACAGGCTAGACTGGTGCACACACACACGCACAGAAACACAATAGCATCTAAGCAGGAAGGCACGTAGAGAAAAGCATTTCCCCGCATGGATACAACCATAGAAATTGCAGAAAGGTTGGACACACACACATGTACACGTAGACACACACACACACATGCCATTCCCATCAGATCACTCCGTCTCTGTGTGGTCCCGCGTGTTTTCTTCTGCTTGTTTGTTTTTGACTGCCTGTTGTTCTGTGGCTGAATCGATGGCCTGGCAGTTTCATTGTGGGCTGTTAGAGAGAACCGCAGCCTGAGGGCATTCATGGAGAAAAGACGATGTGACGCGCCCTGATAACCAAGGCATCTCACCTTGTCGCCCAAGGAGCTCAAAACACACACTCATGCATACGCACCGACGTCGCCAAGCACGCACGCGGACACACACGAATACGGCCATGCACGTAAGCTGCAGATGCACGCACATGTGTACAGCCACATACATGCCTGCACACACACACGCACACACATGCACACACACTGTCGCCGATTTTTGAGAACCATGCTAGGCTGATTCACCAGCTGAGAAAACGGGAGTCGACTGACCTCGAAAAACGCAAGAACTTGTAGGTGAACGCATGCACATATTTGAATATCTTATCCTATTTTCAGCATAGCCTGGAGCCTCTTCCTCTGCAGGGAGAGAGACGGAGAGAGAAGCCACTGTCGGGAGGCAGCAGAAAGGGCCGTTGATGGCCTGGGGACGTAAATTCATAAAAGAAGTCAACTTGTTGAGTTTTCCACCGAGAAGGCGAAGCGCCACATTATGGACCCCCGGAAATGGGGCCAGAGACCGCATACATATTTCAACAGCTTTTCAGAAGGCGGCTTTGCAAAATTTAAGGACCGTGATGAGTGTCATTTGATGGGGGGGAACGTTTGCTGTTATCGCGTAATGAGCGTGCCACAGATGGAAAGCGAGAAGTTTGGTGGAGGATATTAAGGATTTTGTGACTTGTGAAATATTGAGCAATGGGATTTTTTTCAGTGTGTGCAGGGGTCCATTGACATTAAATGGGAGATGGCGATGGGACATTAGTCAGGGTGTCTGTCTGCACACCCTGCACTCCACTGTAGCTTGTGTCGACTCCTTGCTCCATTTTGCTCCATTATGTGTTTGGCAGTCAATGAGAAGGACAATTTAGAATGAATGGGGTGCATATTGATGGTGACCTTCGGACTTGGCATCGGTTGGTGCTTCTGGCTCATCCCATGATGCAATGCATACTCAGCATCCCAAAATTTGCAAAAAATGTGTTGACGTTTGTACACTTTCCAATGTGAGAAAGGTAATTACATCAAACCACCTTTTTTTTTTTACACATCACCTGTTGCTGAGAGTGAAAAGTATTGCTTCCTTTCTGACATATTGACCATATTGACCTACCTCCTTTTAATTGGAGCATCACTTAGTTTGTCTGATTCTTTGTATACAAACATCTTGAACAATTTTTTTCATTAATGGGGCAAAGTTGCATTTTGAAGCAACTACCCTGTTTTCTCTAAAAACTAAATGTACCAAAACTAAGAAGTCAAATAAAATGATTTAGAAATTATATTGAAATGGCGCATTGTTCTCTGCAGCATCGCTGAATCAATAAATGCTGGCCTTTTAGTCGACAGGCCCAAAAACTTAAAAATGCAGGTGTGCAATCAATTACAGCCTCAGTATCCATTCTTTCTATATTAACCCTGTGTTTGCCTCTGCCATATATTAGATCTATTCATTTTTGGGACATCCATGAAAAAAGGCCTTAATGAAAGAATGATACAGTGCGATCCATCTAAATGTGTCTGTTGCATGTACATGCACTGTATATACACATGCACACACATGAAGTTATGCTCCAGTATATACACACACACACACACACACGCATATGCACTTACTCCTCAAACATACATACACACACACTGCACCCTCCAAACACAAACTTTTCCAAAGGCAGGTGTTTTTGAAGTAGCAGGCTGACTTTTTGCCCCAGCTATGACCTACAAGAGTCAGCATCATATAGCTGTTTTGCAGTTTTGTTGCCACAACTTCATCAGTAGTGAAACGGCACACAGTGTGTTCCTCTGCAGCTGCTCCATGGCCTCAGAACAGCTAACAGCCACAACAGTTGGTTCACTTGTTTACCCTGAGATGCAGTAAAAGGTGCATTAAAGAGAATAGTGTTTTGGGCTAGCAAATCACAGCGACAGTGGAGAGTTTCAAAGTCTCGAGTTCTTTTGTTGTGGTGGAGTTATATTTTCTCTGTCTCCCTCTCTCTCTGTTTCTCTCACTCTCTCTTTATCATTTCCTCCTCATCACCTTCTTGTCCTCTGTCTCACTGGGTCTTTCTGTCTCTCTTTATTCCTGGGTTTTCAGTTCTCTCTACCAACACCTTGGTAATCAGACCCACTTCTGTATAAACATAGCTGCCATGATAGCATGCTAATAGCCTGTGACATTTACTTAATGTGAAAACAAATTGTCATGAATGTGTTTCGAGTATGCAGTTAGGCAAAGTGTCGTCACAGCCGCCTCCATGGCTAATTGCACCCTAAACGCTGCGTGTCCCATTGTGAATTAATTCGGTGTCAATGTGACTTTAATTGCCATTAAAATGGCATGTATAATATTTACATATCACATTGTAAGTGGTATTTGGTTGTACGAGGTTCAACAGGTCACATGCTTGTTGTGAGAGAAAGACATTGCTAATGTGTAACTGCTTGTGCAGCTCTATGAGAATGCTAAACAACTATGACACAGACTTGAGAATGACTGGTGCAAGAACACAAGATGTCCTAAATGAAATAACCACACAGACACAGAATTTTTGAGATTCAGGAGCCTCAAAAGAGCCTTTGATAAAAAAAGAAACAAAAATAGTGATTAATGCTAGGTTTTTCAAACCAATCCCTTAAATTGTCTGGGATGGCCTAATTGGGCCTGAATCTGGACAAAGTCTTGCGGTGTGCTTCTGCCTCAAGAGGATTCATGGATGTGCACTTGTGCTTGTTTTGCCTAGGGCCGGTAAGCCCATTCACGGAGAGACGCTAAAGCTACTCCCCCTTTATTACTGCGAAAAGCAATTGCTTGGAAGAAAATGCCAGAATGGCGCTTTGAATTCCTGGAGGGGCCCATCACTGAGACGCGGCCCACGGAGCTGAGACAGCTAGCATCTGGAGCAAAGACATGGCGGTAAAGTGGAGAGAGGGAGGAGGGATGGGGGATGGAGAGAGGAAAAGAGGGAGGGAGATGGCAGAGAGGGGATGAGAGAGAGTGGGAGAGGGAAAGAGACAGACAGAGCACGAGGGAGGCAGAGAGATGGTGAGTGTAAGACAGACAGAGCAAGGGGTTGATGAGAGAGCAGTAGAAAGAGGTTGAGGGAGAGAAAAAAGGACTGCACAGGCAATGAGACAAAAGGCAGACAGACGAGAATGCTCAGACGGTCCACCAATTGACAGCCGGTCGGGGAATAAAGTCAGCTAACACAATGAAGCAGTCGGCGCAGACAGACTCGCTGTAGAGTAGCCGAGAGCCTCTCAGAAGTAGAAACAAATATTACATTAGAAGAGACAGAAGCCATTTGTCACAGTGGGAGGCCTGAGAGGTAGTTAAGCTGCGGAATATAGGGACCCATGGCCCCGTTGATACATGTTGCCACGAGAAGGAAATTGTGCTGAAGTCAACTCCGTTCAATCAATTGTCTGGTGTCCTTCAATGACTCCCGCACTTAACAAGATAACGCCGGCTCAAAGTTTCACCAGCCCAACTCTCGAGAACTTGTTATGGTTCCTTCAGGGCCTCCCCTCCCTTCCTCCCTCCTTCCCTGTCTCCCTCCTTTCATCCCTCCTTCTCCTCCCTGCCAGCTTGTCGGCCATACCACCTCCGCATCAAGGCCGGTGACATACGCGCTGACAGCCACGATTCAATGTTAATGTTTGTGGAGGATAAATCTACTGGACATTTACGGCCTAAATGACAGCTGCACTCTGTTTGCACCCAGATGTCAGGGAGAGTTGAGATTCTGATACTGTTCGCAGGATTGAGGGAGAGGCTCACCGGTCAGACAGCCAGTCGGTCGGTCAGTCACCCGGTCAGTCAGTCAGTCAGTCAGTCAGAGTGCCATTGGCCGTGTGCCACAAGGTGCATTACCTGGCCCCCAATTCGAAATGGACTTCATTAAATGATGGCTTGGGTAAAACACTCATAATAACAAAGGCATCCATTCTCTCGCTCTCTCTCTCTCTCTGTCTTTTCTTTTGCTGTCTCTCTCTCTTCTCTTTCTCCCTCAGTTAAACTGCTAACACTATCAGTGATTGATATGGAAATTACAATGTGCTAGTCTTCATTTATCTTACAGCTTATAGCTTGTTGCTGCTCCGACAGCCATTTTGGGATGCAGAAATGATGAACTGATTCGTGGCTGCTGTTGTTGAGAGCAAAAGGGGTATAAAGATTTGAGTTGAGGCCCTGCTTAGGCCACAGGATAGGGAAAGTTTGCTGCTTCAATAAGAAAACAACCATTGTGCCCATGAACAAGACAAGAAGCTCGATATTTCCAGAGGTACAAAGCAGTTGAGTCATTGAATAGAGTGAAAGAGTACTATGTGCAATACAAGGACATAAGTGCTGCTAAGTACTGTGTTACAGTCAATGTTGAGGAGAAATTGTTGAGGATGATCCCTGCTCTCTCTCTCTCTCTCTCTCTCTCTCTCTCTCTCTCTCTCTCTCTCTCTCTCTCTCTCTCTCTCTCTCTCTCTCTCTCTCTCTCTCTCTCTCTCTCTCTCTCTCTCTCTGTCCTGTCTGTCTTTCTTTCTCCTTCTGGATGGAAGACAGAAAGACGGATGACTCATCTGACACAGATGGAGGGAGAGAGGGAAGCAGAGGCACAGAGAAAGAGGAATGAGAGTGAAAGATAGAAAGAGAGAGTGAGAAGCAGAGAGAGAGAGAGAGAGAGAGAGAGAGAGAGAGAGAGAAGGGGGTGGGACAGAAGGTTAGGACTGCTGCAAGGGACACAGTAGGAAATGTAGCCTGAAGGTAGTCAGCGAGCTGCAGCAGTGTAATTCCAGCTGATACTTCTCTACATGTTGAAACATGGCTTGGTTAAGCATGCATGGCAGGCTGGAGGAGATTTTTTCTCTCTTGCTCTCCTGCTCTCTTGCTCTCTCAGTCTCTCTCTCTGTATATCTCTCTCCCTCCCCAATCCTCCCCGATCCATTTTCCCCCCTCTTCTCTCTGTCTCTCTCTCTCTCTCCCTCTCTCTCTCTCCAAGCCTTTGGCAGTGATAAACCCTTCCTTTGTCACAGTGACAGCAGAACATGCAAGTTATGCCTGCCTCTTCAGGGTTGAAGAGCTCATTATGACTTCACAGCAGGGACCCTATAGGCAACAATGTATGTGATATGCACATGGCATGATCAGTGAAATTCATGCAAATGCACTCTGTTATAATGAGAAGCCCCACAGTGGTAGATGTTTGCCCTTTGTGCTATATAACTCTATTGCTACTTTTCATGTGTAGACCTAAATTTATGCAAGACCAAAAGGGAAGTATTCTGATAAAAATAGAGAATTATTTCTTTTGATTTCATGGTTTCTTTCCATGTTCCATGAAAGATATCATTTGGAAGATAGGTGGGTGATTGTCTGATTGGTGCCATTTAGGCCATAGCATTTGAGGAAACAAAAAATAATTTCATTATACATGTTTAACTTTCAATAAAACATATTTTCTCACCTCAGGCATAAAACCCCAATCATTATCAGGTATTATATTCTCACAAAGACACTATTTCAGTTCAACCCTGTCATAAACAAGTTAGAGTCTGCCTGAAAAGATGTCTGGAGGTAATTCCAATAGTGCCGTACTATTCATATGTCTCTTGTCTAAAATCACTACTTCTAAGCATAAATTTAATCTAAAAACCCAGACCATTTGCCCCAAAGCATGTGATGAGTATCACCGGCCAGCACATTTTGCATTTACCAATACACAGGATTTTATGTTGCAATCCTTTGTGCCATAATCCAAGGTGATCATTCATAGAGAAGCCCAATTCAAATGTCAAAAGAGCAATGTACGAACACACAAATGGTGACTATAAAGGACATCAGGCTATGCCATCATAAATCTGCAGGACCATCAGACAGGCAGCACCATTCACCAGCCACCTAGTCTAAATTGTATTAAAATTATGCATTAACATCAGAAATATTAGAGAATACTTCAGATTATACTGATTATTCCACACATTATACACACTGCTGAACAAACATCAATTACATATTTCTTATAACTCTCAAATTATCATAGGGATGATTTACCATAAACCAAAATATACATTACTGATTCAGGGCAGCATTGAATTTAATACATTTTTGGGGGGATTTCTGTTTAATAAAAATGACCTGTTATCACAGGAAAATGCATGTGTCGCTGGTTCCCCAATTAAATCAGAGGCTTTTGGTAGCCAGCGTTGGTTGATGAATCAATCCTACGGACTCACATAAATGTAATTACTTAATTTGTCAACGTCCGGAGGGACCACATCGAGCTCTGTGTGCCCAAAGCTTCCAGCAGAGAAATGAATAGTGATAACTCCTCGCCATTTCACCCTCCTCTTCATCTCCTGTAGGTTCTGTCCCATACAACTTGATCACAGCAATAATCATTTCATAAGAGCAGAAAGTTATCATTTCATCAATTCCCTTCGGCCCATGGAGGACATTACATGCGGGATGTAAGTTTCACATCAAAGCAGATACTACCCCAACACACACACACACACACACACACACACTATTGCTGTACAACGCTCTCCTGAAGAAGTGCATACATTATTCAACAACATGATAACATCAATTAAAGACAGATCACATAAAAATGAGTCTTTTTTTTTTTTTTTTACCTCAGAGCGATGCATATTAATTGGATTTGGGAGTGGAGGGTGGTTGACATCTGTTGTTATGGGTCAGGTAGTGATCAGAATATGGGTGTTATTTTTTTACTCTGTCCTCTCGCCTACGTCGAGAGGACAGATGTTGGCGCGCTAATTAACAAATCCTTGGGCGATGTCGGAGTAAGTCTTAGCATTCCGCACGACGACGGAAGGGGAGGGAGACGTTTCTTTGGATTATAGACAGTCAGCCTCTCAATGCCCAAGCACACACACACACATACACACACACACAAACACTCTCTGACTCTCTTGGACACACATACTGTAGTGTACACACACACACACATGAACGCAAGCAGTCACTCTCACACACACACACACATAGTCATGCACACAATCTTACGTACATGCATACACACACATATACAGTACATATATGTATATATATAGATATATATCTATATATATATCTATATATATATATATATATATATATATATATATATATATATATATATATATATATGTATTATTCACATGCAATTACATTCACTCACACTCACTTGCTCTCTTATCCTCTCTCTCTCTCCCTCTCTCTCTCTCTCTCTCTCTCTCTCTCACTCACTCTCTCACACACATACACCCTCATTCCTTCACACACAACCAGACACATACACACATCCAATACCCACGCCTGCACCCACACACAGACTCACAGACTCACACACACACACACACACACTCATTTTCACCCACACGCGCAGAATTTAATGTGCAAATTCATAAGATAGTGGAGAGAGAGTACCAAATAATGAATCCTCCTTCTAACATTGCAGGGAGATGAATGGCCAGGGGGGAGGAAATAGAATTTCTGGATCTCATAACCCCATTCTTTTGTTGTATTGTCATCCTCCATAACGAGGTCACCTCAAATCGCTCCTCACCCACTGGAAACCAGGGAACAAGAGCAGGTTAAGAGAGGGAAGAAGAGAGGAAAGAAGAGAGGGAAATGTAATTTCAGAAATGTAGGGTTTTTCAAGGGCCAATCTTAACTGTGCAGGTTTGTTACCAAGTGTATGGACACCATTGAAAAGCCATGCTTTGACCTATGGCACGGCACTTAGAATGAGCATGAATTGTGCTGCTCATTTGAATGCATGGCTGAAGTGTGTGTGAAAGCAATATTGTTAGGGAGCGTGGTGTCATTGGTATGCACATGGGAGCGTATGGATGCATTATAAGAAAGGAATGAATCATCAAAAGCTTAGGAGTGGACGCGCCTGTGAATACACATACGCACACACACACACACATGCACATACACACATTTGTGAGCCCTCAAGCACGCTTTCTCTCCTTACTCTTTTACTTTGTCTCTCTCTCTCTCTCCAGCACATACACACACACACACATTTGTGAGCACTCACGCACAATTTCTCTCCGTCTTACTCTTTTACTTTCTCTCTCTCTCCAGCACACACACACACACACACACACAGTCTCGCATGCAGAACGCCTCCTCCACCCTCCACCAACGGCCATGGGAAGGGGCACTAAGTTCTCCTCCTGTGGGAGCCACCAGGAGAGATAAGCGTGAAGTATTTCTCTCTCCACGGTGGTTCAGTTCTGTAGAGCCGCTAATCTAATGCACACATTATTCAGAGAGGCCCTGCATCTATTAATGGAGAGCACAGTCAGATTTATCGCCCAGGTTTAACTGTATGGTAAAATAGCGCATTAAGCAGATGATATCACGGCGCATATGAAATGATTATGCGCGCTCGCAGATAAAAAAAAAAAAAAAAAAAGAGGCTGAGGGGACTAGCTTAATTAAATGCAGGGGTCCACGGTTATACATCACTGGTTTTCTCGTGCACAGGCCACTTAACTTAAACCGAGAGGGAGGGATCTGTTTTCCTTTTTGCTTCCCTTTTAACAGTAAAGAGCTGATCTGCACTGTTTTATCCTTCCTCCTCCTCTTCCTCCTCCCCCTCCACCTTATTCTTCTTCTCTGTCGTGTCATCTCTAGAAACCGCTGCGCCCAAATTACGCCTCCAATTTCCTCCTGTGTGCCGGATTTTCATAAAGGGGGGCGATCGGCTTCCTCTGTGGCTCATTTCCACAGCATTTGTAATCTCTCCCTCACCGCGAGAAGGCAGTGTGTTTTAAGTCTGTCAGAACTCCAGCCATCTGATGTATGACATTGTTAACTTGACAGTTTGTACTCAGAAGAGCACAAACTTCCTCCTTGCATTTTGTTTTTGCCAAGTTACAGCTTTTATTGACTAAACGGGAGTAATGAGAACCTTTACTGGAAAGCTGCGACCTCTGCATGAGGATACAGCCTCCAACAACCCTTACTTCACTTTCGACGACTACCCATCCCTCCATGCTGCGCTAGTAAAAGCATATAGGGCTCAGAAGTCAACAAGGCATCCCGACACAGTGTGTCGCACTTAACAATGTACCACGCTACTCTGTAAAGCGCGGGAGCTGTTCCCTCATGGGCATGCAAAATTTAGGGTCCCGTTTGGGAAAGACGGATTTGAGCGCGGTGCAGTAGCCTTTAAATAAGCCATAGATTCCGTCTCTGTTCTTTTTTCAGAGTAAGCACCAACCCTGGGATAATTCAAGCAGAATTGAATGCTCAGTCTATTTTACCATCCTGCTCCTCTGGGCTCCCTGAAGCTTCTTTATTGAACAGCCCTAGATGTTGTAAAGAGGAAAGTGGGGAGGGACCACCAAAGCTGCCGAAAATGCAATGGCGGCCCAAGGGCAAAGCAGTCAAAATAAGAGTTTAACTCCTGCAGGTGTGTGCTTAAGTGCGGAAGTGCGTGCACTATATGTGCATGCATGTACCTATGCATTGTGTGTGAGCTCTCTGTGTCTGTATGCCCACATGTCTTGACATATGAGTCTTGTTTTGGAGGTGTGCTTGCAGAGGATGAAACACACAGACACCCCATTTGGAGCAAAGCACGTCTTGGCTTTCAATCATGGTGGTGCTGTTGGACAGAAGTCTGTTACTGATTCTGTTTGCACTCGGTTGTACAGGCTGGTCATGTTGCACCTACACACACAGACACAGACACAGACACCTCCACACACACCCTCCCACAGACATGTTATGGACTTTTGCTCTGGTTTCTTACTTTTTTTTTTCCAATCTGAAGATCCACAGCTGACTGCACCATGGAATTTTAAAATAATTATGCAGTGATATACTCTATCGGTTGGGTTCATGGTGGGATATTAAATCAAACTTGATTTCACACATCCTTTTATTCTCATAAACTGCTTTCAGACTGTTTCCCCTATTTTTGCGCACATCAAGCACAGCGACCTTGCGTCGGCTGGAAAAGTGAATTTTTTTTGGCGATTTTTTTCCTGCCTGCACCCATTCAGTACTTTTGTGACTCACCATGACATCGCTTGCGCCAAAATGGGTGGGGAGTGCACTAGAGGGGATTATCAATACAAATTGGATGATGTAGTGCAGTTTTGGTATCAAAAATTAGACTTGCACCTCCACCTACTCACACCACGTCTTAGCGGAGGCGTTCTGTGCTATTTTTATGTCTTTAGTTGGCGAAGGCGCATCCACATACACCTCTCCAAAATCACATAAACCCTTTTTATGAATGTGATGCTTGCCTGTTTCTCTTTGATATAAATTCTTCAACCAGTAGACAAGTTTATATGCACTTCAAAAATGCAATTTTAATACGATTATGGCAATAATGCAAGTAAGGCAGATTCTCCTGGGCTAGATTCTTACCAATATCTGTCATCCACAACTGCTTGTAGAATGTATGAGTGCGTTCCCTTTCAGTTGATTAAATCCCTATAGCCATTCGAAGGCGGCAGGACTGGTATGCGCGTTCCATCTGCAGCCTCTAATTTGAATGATGTGATGTGCGTTTTCAAAGTGCTGCACAATTACACTCTCCACACCCAATGGCACCTTGATTACATCTTGCACAACTAACACTGGGCTCTTGCAAAATAAGTACACTAACTTCTGTGCGTCTGTGTATGCCAAACTGATTGGCTATAACTTGATAGGCTATTCTGCACAGCTTTAAAGCTTATACAGTGAGTACAGGAGCACGGATGGGGACGCACTGGACGAAGTTCACACAGCTTCTCGCTCTCCTCTACATCCAAAAATACCAGGTTGCATCAATTGCATGTGTCCTCTCCTTCTTTCTAACAGGTTTCCCAGAAGTAGCGCCTGAGGCATTTTGTAATTGCAAGATAGGCCTATGGCTGCGACAAACAACATGATTGGATAGAGCAGAATCATAGCTGTAATAAATTTGATAGTGGCAGGACAGGAAACAAGTTTTTGTTTTGTTTTTTGGTAAAAAACTCAGATTTCCACAATAATTGAAATCGGTACTTATGTCATGTAAACAGGATTATTATGGGGAATTGTCAGTTTATGCAATCATGTGAGCATGCAGCAACTGATCATGTAATAACTGAGGAATAATGTAATAGCTTGTCAAAATGCAATAAAATGTCCCTTTAAATGGGATGAAAATGTAATAAAACCCGTTAATTTAATAAGTTGCTGGAAAATATAACAACATCACATTGCTACTGTACATTAACCAGCGATTATTACTTTATAAGGGGTGTAACATTTTTAACTGATGATGTAATAATAATAACATAACAAATAACAAATGTAATAACTCACAGTCTTCATTCTGTTCTCTCTTCTTTCTCTTATGATTTATCACATTATTAGTCATCATTATTATATGATGTTATTATTTTATTTTTAGTTAACTTAATTTAGTTTTTATTACATTTTTTACTCATTTAGTGAAACATTTTATTACATTCTGAAAATTATTAGTGCATTATCAGTTGCTAATCAGAGACTATTGCCTTTATTTGCACTGAATGCAACCTTTTTAGTGACTTAAGTAAAACAAACTACAAGCACCTCACAAAATGCAAATTTGCTGCTTCCCTTTCTTTGTTGCTAAATCAAACTTGTTAAAATGCCACTTTAAAGAAGAAAACATCATCCCCACCAAAAATACGACCTGCACCTAACATCTATGAGAATGTATTTGAATGATTTTGGTGTCAAAGTGCATGGAATTATGTTTTTTAATTATTGTTACCCATGAAAAATTGATGTCAGTAGTCGGTTCCAAGCAGTTAGGGTTTGGCAGGTTTAACAGGGGGGTTAAGGAGGATAGACCTACATGTGTGGATCAGACGGCTGTCTTCTGTGTGATGTTACTAAAGCCTGAGCCAAACCATTTAACGGTTGCATCATTTGAAATGCTGCTCTCCTTTAAAGGATAAGGCCGGTGTTTTTTAATGCATTGCTTACCGTCAACAAATCCTATGAAAATAACAAAATCAACAATGCGTTTGCTCTACTCTCGTTACTTTCTGACTTCCCACGTACCGTTTTTAGCCGTCAACCCGGAAGTAATTGGCTCCAATTGTAAGCTAAAAACCTTGAAATACAGCTCACAAAGACATAGTTTCAATTATAAAAATTGTTAACTGTTACCACGAAAAGTCAAGCTATTGTAGTTATTACCAAATCAAATTCAAATGGGAACAAATTCTTCATTACGGCGGGGACTATTTTCTGTGCTACGGAACTACTTTCCTGAGATCACAAAGTGTTTACAGCCGGTTTATTAAGTTGTTTGAGGAAAAAGTCGGCTGGCCCAGTGCATCGTGATGATGAAATATGTTGCCCAGAACGGCATGGCTCTTTGATGTGTTTTTAATCGTATTTTTTAATACAATGGAGTTCTATGGCTGCTGGGACATGGCTTCATTGGGCACTGGCTACATGGACAAGATTTGCTGGCAAAACAAAATCATTGCTGATTTTGTTATTTTCATAGGATTTGTTGACGGTAAGCAATGCATTAAAAAACACCGGCCTTATCCTTTAAGCTAGTGGGAGACCTTGTGTTTGCTGGCTGTGCTCATGCTAGTCAGCCCCCTTTCAAACTGTACAGCCGCTTTTTGCTGTTCACACACACCCACATACAGGTTACCTCGACTGACAGCGCTAGGGTTCAGGCCACGCAGTCAGGTGGGCAGTTATAGACCTACTCATGTGAGCAGGAAGCACACACACAAGCACACATGCACATAATCACATGCACACACTTTTATTGCATTGAATAGAATACATATACAGAATACAGATATAGAATACAGAAATACATAAGTGGTTCCGTTGGGAGTGTGTAGGTGGGATATATAGGAGCATTTCCAAAGCCCAAGGTGCCCTAAGTCACTGTGATTGCAAAGAGTTCTCTCTTAAACAATGGTCTCCTAATAGGCTTTCCCAGAACTCAGTGGGAGTGAGGTTTTCAAAAAGGGTTACGATGACAAACAAATTCGCTTTCTTATAGCATCCAAGATAGCTTGTTTGTATGGGGGAAAAATGAGCCGCACTTGGTGAAATAAGAGCTGTAGTTTTGTAGGTGTTGTCCCCAGGGTTCCATAAGGAAAACAGGAAGACTGTTTGGGATAGACTAGTGGAGCTATCTTTGATTTGACGGAAAGCAGGAAATCATATCTCATTTTAATGTGTTTGTGTCTCTGTTTGCTTCTCACTTGTCTCCCTGTCTCTGTCTCTTTCTGCCCTTCCTTTTTTTTTGCCTAATTTCTCTCCATTCATCTCTCTTTCTCTTTCCCTCTTTCCTTTTTCATAGCCTTCTCACAATCTCCCTCCCTTCTCTCTCCCTCCTTTTCCAGCTTTATCACTTTCCCTCTCATTGTCCACTTCTATTTCTTTTGTATTCCTCAGCAGCTATCCCTCATCTCCTTAACTTCCCTCTCTCTTTCCATTTCCTTTTTTCCTTCTTTCTGAGTCCATTTCTCTCCTCCTTGTGCTTAACGGGGCAGGGCATCAAAGCAGCAGCAGAGCCATAAAGTGCATTCTTTTACTCCAAGACCTCTGGCCCCAAACAACTCTTGGACAATTGTGCCTAGTCATGCAGTTTAAATTTGTCTCACAACTGCTGTCCGAGACATCAGCTACTGTCAAAGGCAGAGATTTCGATGTGATTTGAATTGAGGGGAAATGTGTACAGAGGCCAATTACCACTTTGCTTTTGATTCAGGAACCCACTGCTTACTCCGCTTGCCTTTCCTTTCTCTGTCTCTCCCTTCACCCAAATCAGTGGAGGGGGGAGGAGTGGAAAGGGGAGGGGAGGAGAGGGAAAGTGGGGGCTAGGAAGACAAGAGATGAGAGAAAAGGAGAGGAGAAGAGAGGAGAGAGGAGTACACAAAAGTAGAGGAGAGGAGAGGGAAGGAAAAGAGAGGAGGAGACAGTGCATGAGAGGAAAGGAAAGTAGGAGAAGGAGAGGAGAGAATTGCAGAAGACAGGAAACAAGTGGATAGGGGAGGAGAGGAGAGGGCAGGACGGGAGAGGACAGGGCAGGAGAGGAAAAGACTTTATTTTATGGTTTTTGCCTTGAGAGTGTCCTTGTGTGCTTTGCATATTGATGATGGTGAGGGGACAGGTATAAATCTGAGACTGGATTTAGAATAAAAGTATTCCCATTTGACCCCCCTGGCAGTAAAATTATATTAATCCACAAGCCATCTAATATTCAAAGGTATATTAACTTTTGTGGGTTCATTGTCTCTCCTCTTACTGACTGACTGTCTGACTGACTGTTTGAATGACTGACTGGCTGAATGTTTGACTATTTGCCCGCGTGACTGTACATTTCTTTCACTCACAGCTCAATCACTTCTTTAGAGAGACTGTGACATTTTATTAAGTTATGTGACATTCTGATGACATCCTTATATGTCGTTGTGTATAAACATATATAAACAATGCATCAAAATAACATTTCTACCTGTTCTCCCTGGCACTTATCTCTTTACCTCACATTTTCTATTAAACGTGATCATTCAAGGGAAACAGGAATATTTATTACATTTACTGTGTTGACAGTGTGCCTGTGACTCTTGCTCTTCTGGCTGCTTGTAATGTCACTGATCTGCTGTAGGAACATAGGGCTTATTCTGCTGTTGCACTAAAGTCAGTCTGCATAAAGGCAACCAAGTCTAAAACAAAGCGTAAATTATTACAAGATGTAAATACTGGGGGATTTCAGATCTTCAGCACAACATTTTGAAGCTGTAACATATTCCCAAAGCTGTCTGATTAGTTCAGTGAAGAATATTGACTGAAACTTCTTCAAGGGCTACATGAGAGAGGTAGAAAGAGTTGTCAAAAAAACTTGTCACTTTAAAGAAACAAACTGTGACAATAGCACAATACAGTTTAAATACTCAGAACTGCTTAAGCTAAAATGCTTGCCAAATGCTGTTATGTTAAACCATTATCAAAAAATGGAGAAATGGAGATTTGTCAAAGCTTTCAGTGCATTGTGGGCTAAAAACAGTTGGATTCATCAACATAATTCCCCGACCCCCCCATCGAAATCCTCTCCAAGATAAGTCCCTCACCAAGAACCTGTCAAGCGAAGCACCGAGTACAAAGTGCATTCGAGAACCTCTTCCCAAGTACAGATCAATTTTCTTTGTGATCAGCCGAGCTTGATGTGATAAAAGTGTTTCAAAACGTTTTGAAAGCAAAGCCGTTTCCCTCTCATTCTCCCCAGTCAACCACTTTGAAGGCGCAATCCATAATTTCCCCCCGTTCTTCTCTTTTGTTGGTTATATTGAAGGTGTAAGTGGGCTTCTCATTTTGTGAGCATAGCATGGAAGCCACAGCAGGCCAAGATGCAAAATGTCATACCACACAATCATTGGATTCTTGTATGATTTTCTAACCCCTTGTAAGCAATATCTGATATTTACATTGTTAAACATGGGGAAAAAACACCACACAGGGTTAAAAATCCCATTTGTGCTCTTGGTTGAATCCGGCCTGCAGAAAATACAGCCTGGAAAGCAAAGGCCCTCCCAAAACATTATCCTCTTCGATTCAAACATATTTGCCTCTGAAGATGGAAGAGGGTGTATTGTGGCATCGCAGCGTGTTTCAGGATTTAAACATGGGTGGTGGCAGTCTGTGTGAGCGCCAGGCTGTGGTGTTAGCCACTGGTCCTGCCAACCGAGGCCCCGCCACAGAAACAGGATTTCCCCCTTGGCGGACAGGCTGGCATGGCGGGCCCCGCGGCCCTTTGATGTGGCAGACCCCCGGGTCTCCTGGGAGAGGCTTGGGATCCGCTCCCTCTGCTCACACACACTCGCCGCCACACAAATACACGCATATGCACATATTCACACTGGTGCAGGTACATCCACATGCACAAACACATAATAATCTGCTTTCTCTCAATCAAGCACACACACAAAAAATGATCACCCCTTGCAAATACACACAAGCAGCAACACACAACCACACATACATCTCTGCAGCCAGTGCTGATAAAGGGCAAGCAGGAAGCTCCCAGGGTGCACCTGGCCCTGTGTTGATAAAGGAGCAGGTCGCAGCTCCCAGCATGCATCGAGGGCCGGGCCAAGAAAAGAGGGAGGAGGTTGACTGACAGAGGAAGAGGGGGGATGAGAGCAAGAATCAGAATGAGAGGTTGAAAAAATCTCTCTGTATCCATTCTTAGCTCTTTGCACTGTTTTGTTTTCCAATTTTCGTATCTCTTTTACTACTGCCACTACTACTTTTTGCAATAATCATGATTCACAAAAGTCAGCATGTTCTACTAGTTGCATTTTTAGCTGCAACCAGTAGCTAGTATCAGTAACTCTGTCGACCCAGTGCACATGTACAGCCGTAGGCAACAAAGATAAAAATGCCTGTAAATTTCTCAGGCAGCTACACTGGTGCTTCAGTGCACTTGGTAGGCCAGTGGACTTTCATGTGGGGGTCCTGGGTTCTTATTCCAGGGTTGGCAAATTGTATTTGGTTTCACACAGCCAAAGAGGCCACAGCATATCGCAAATAATTTGTAAGTCACTCTGGACAAGGGCTCCAGCTGAGTGGCTAAAATGTAATTGAAAGGGGAAGAACAGAGAGTGGATGATGAGGCTAAACAAGGAGTCTCCCGCTACTGTGGTTAAATTAGACACAGCCGGCACCAAAGTCAACTTCTTATGGCCACACTATAGACACACATGCATGTCCCATGGAGCCACACCCATACAGACATGCCTGTACACACACGCATGTAAAAATGCATTTAAGCACACACAAGCATGCAACACACACACACACACACACACACACACACACACACACACACACACACACACAGTTGTTTCAGGTGAAACCGTGGCAAATAAGTTGAAGCAGTTGAATTAATTGGCTTCTCTGTGAAAAGTGTTTTCCTTTTAACTTCTTCGAATTTGTAAATTGACAATTATAATTATTGGATTTTGCCTTGAGGGGTGAAAGCCAACAATTTGAGTTCATTTTGTTGGGATTAATTTCATTTATATTTTGAAGATTGTGTGTTTTATGCTAATTGATTTGCTTTAATTTATCTAAATGAGAAAGCCACTTTGCCCATTGCAGCGTGGATGCTGTCATGCTGCTGGGTCTTTGGGCGGGTTATTAGGCTGCACACTTCCTCTAATGTGCTGCATCACTCATCTGCCCACAAACTGATAGGTGTTTGTTATACACACATCAATGATAGACACTGAGATTGATTACCCTGTCAATGGTTGAAAAGATTAAGAGCGAGAGAAAGACAGAGGCAGAAATAAAGACATAGAGCTGGGTGACAAATAAAAGTGCAAAGTGCAAGAGAGGTAGACTGAAAGAAGGGGAGAGAGAAGGTGAGAGAGACCGAAAATCAAGAGAGAATCGATAAAGAGAGAGCGAGCCTATCAAAAGCTTTCAACTCGATACCGAGCTTTAAAGGGGACTTCATCAAAATTGCTCCCCTTGGTACCCTCCACCCCCACAACCCCCCCACCTCCCCCGCCCCCTCCTCCTGTTGACTGTGGTGCGCTCCATCAGCCAGGGGCTTGGCAGTAGCGATGGTAATATTGCAGGAGTTGCCTATTATCGATTAGCTCATGGCAGCCCTCCTTCATTCTCTCTGTCACTATAAGCTGTGTGAGGGACTCTTGCGGGACGCAGGAGGAGTAAGCAGTGAATGCAGGGGGTTTGGATGGTGAAGTGGGGGCGGGGGTGTGAGAGGAAAAGAGAGTGAATGAAGAGATGAGGAGGGACAGAGTGAAGGGTGAAGCATTTCCAGATGACTTGTCAGTGAGTACAACGCTAAAAAAATGGCCTAAGAGCTGTAATTATGTTTGAATGGTGACATTGTCTCACACATGACCAGTTCCCTTTTCTTTTTTTTTCCCTTTCTTATCTTTCTACTTATTCTTTTGCCATATCTTATGTTTTTGATACCGCCTCTCCTCAACCCTCCCCATTTCTTCTCCTATTCTCCTCTCTGCTCACTTCTCCACTCTCCAGTTTCTCCTCCTCTCTTTTGCTCTTTCTCCTCCCATCCTCTCCTCTCCTCTCCTCTCCTCTCCGCTGGTGCTTGGCCGCCTATCGGTATTCTCTCTATCTCCCTCTGCGTTGTCAGGTGATTGAGAGGCATGATGCGAAGAAGGGAACAGAAAGGGGAGGGTGGGGTAATAAACCCAAAGATGAATCAGGGACCAGCCGGTGAAACCCACATCTCTCTTCCCTCTCTCCCTCCCCGTTTCTTCTCCTCCACCCCCTGAGGGAAAAGGGGGGGGGGGCAGCGGCAAGAATTGCTGAGGACTCACAAATCGTATAGCACCTTTTTCTTTTTTAAAGGCCCTCCACCGTTAAACGCATGTAAACAGTCGGGTCTTGTAAGCAGTCCAGATGACAGGCAGCAGATGTTTACCCCAGGGCTCAGTAAATCACAGGTTGGTTACTTTGATTATGGACCCTTGTCATTCCCCGAGGGGAATAACTTGACAGGCTTTAAGACAAGCGTGTGGCATGAATTATAAATAACATGCTCAGTCAGTCACTGCTCTTCTATGGTCATCCGAGGAAACTTGTGCTCTATGTGCGTGTGTGTGTATGTGTGTGTGTGTGTAGTGCGTGAGTGTGTGTTTTTTATTTTATTTTAGGGTTTGGGTAAGAAATAGAGTTCCATTAAAGTTAGGGTTTGCCATGTGGTGGAGAGGGGAATGGTGGTAAATTGATAGAATACCTGCAAATGTAGAACAACATACTGTATGTACACATGTGTGTGTGTGTGTGTGTGTGTGTGTGTGTGTGCGTATGTGCTTAAGTGTGACTTGATCCTAAGTTTGTCAAACCTTCTTTGCAAACTGTCTTTCTGTGTTCGACATGAGACCTTTAATGCAGCCAGTGTTTTCTTGTACATAAAAGAGCTTGCTGCTCAATGGGTGGCAGCACATGAAGCCAATATAAGCTACCCGTGTGTGTGTCTTTGTGTGTGTGTGTGTGTGTGTGTGTGTGTGTGTGTGTGTGTGTGTGTGTGTGTATGTGGCGGCCAAGCAGGCAATCAGGCATCATGCGGCCACTGTATCAAACAACAGAAGTGCATGCCAGCCACGCTTCCGTTCCTCACATGAAAGGAGGCAGGATGGCTGGGATGGGGGGGGGGGGGGGGGGGGGGGGGGTGGAGGGGGGGAGGGAGGGATGGGCGGATGGATGGCTGAGGCGGTCCGAGGAGGCTGCCAGGCACCCAACTTCCCAGCACAGATGGAGCCTCCTCCTCCTCTTCCACCTCCTTCTCCCCACACTGCCAAGCACCAGCCTACCAGCCCATAGACTGTAAGTGTGCATGGTGTGTGTGTGTGTGTGTGTGAGTGAGGGTGTGTGTGTAAGTGAGGGTGTGCATGTGAGTGTAAGTGGATGTATGTATTGGGAATTTTGAGGTGCATAGTCTTAAGTCGGTATATGAGTGTGTTTGCAATTACGTTTGAGCTTGTACAGTGGCTATTGGGCTTTTAGTTCTGTCTGTCGGTGTGTGTGTGTGTGTGTGTGTGTGTGTGTGTGTGTGAAATTGCGGGAGGAGGATTTGCAGAGATGTGGGGAGGGTTTATTTGTACAATGGGGGGTGGTTTGAATGCAAATGTCCCTTTCGAAAGAGAAAATTCAGGCATCAGCTCATTTTTGATGCTTTTTTTTTTTTACGGTTACTGCGCACGAATCAATCAATAAATAAAGCAAACGTGGGAGAAGAGAAAACGTGCATTGGCAGAAAATTGTCGGTCGCTGAATATGTAAATGCTCAGTGCCTCTGCCTCAACATAGGCCCTCCAAGCATTTTGGGCCTACTTTAGATGCAAACACATGAGTGATCAGAGCCGGAGCTTGCTTGATGGTGTTACTCCCTGTGGAAGCTTTTATGACATGAACACTCTCTCTTTCTTTCTTTTTCTCCCTCTCTCTCGCTCTCTCTCTTCTTAATCAGTTTTCCCCTCTTGTTTTCAATTAATCTACCTCTCTCTAGTCACACTTGCGTTGCTGTCATCACTCGTGTGACGCATTTAAAGCCTGCAACGGCCTGCATTAAGAGAGAGAGAGAGAGAGAGAGAGAGAGAGAGAGAGAGAGAGAGAGAGAGAGAGAGAGAGAGAGAGAGAGAGAGAGAGAGAGAGAGAGAGAGAGAGAGAGAGAGTGTCCTTACCAGATCAAAGGAAGCATTTGACCTCTTTCTGACTCCACTTTGACTCCTACATGTATCAACCCCCTGGTGGAAGCAGGAACAGCCATTTCTGCCCTTGGCAGCTAGGAAGGGAGATGATTATCAGGACTAAGGGATTGGGCTGATGTTTGTGTATATATGTCTATGTGTGCGTGTGCGGTGTGTGTGTGTGTGTGTGTGTGTGTGTGTGTGTGTGTGTGTATGTGTGTAGGAGAGATTTATGATGAATATGTTAGAGGCTGGCTTTCACTCACGGAGTAGGCGACCTTGGAAGCCACTGTACTCTTGACACTGTCTGTATGGCTGTGTGGAGGTGCGCCTGTACGTCTGGGTGGGAGCGCTGAGCTATAAATCCTCATGTGTGATAATTCTCTCTCTTTCTCTTCCTCACACACACACACACACACACACACACACACACACGCAGGTTGGCGGATGGCAGGGAGGCAGGCAGGCAGGCAGGCAAGCAAAGATGTGGCGCTTCCCCATACCCTGCAAAACTAATCTCATATCTGGGTTTGCTGGGAGATTGTTTGTGTGACACCCCTAAGGAGAGCTGAGAAGGCAGAGAGGGGATAAAATCAAATCTAGCCGTTGTCACCAACTCAATTCTCCAAGTGATCTGTGTGTGTGTGCGCGCGTGTGCGTGTCTGTGTGCACGAGAGTGTGCGAGGGCATATGTGCACGTGAGAATGGACATGTGTATGTGGGTCTGTTGTTTCTGTGTGTGCGCGTGTTCCCATTCCGACACTCGTACATTACGTCGGAGAAAATCGAGTTTGAGGATTTCATATGGCGTTGCTATGCCAAAGTTACAGATAGCATTGTGAATACGACTGCTGCTCGAAATGAGCGCCATCCATTCTCCACTCTAGTTCTATTTGCCCTTCAACTAAAGAGCCTCTCGAGCCCATGAGAATGGGCTATAGAGTATTTTTAAGGCTGTAGCTTGGGCATACAGGTAGCGCTACGCTCTGTGTGCTGTGGAATAAGAGATGGAGATGAAGCTTTCGCATCTCTATAGCCAGGGATAATGGGATTCCAGGCCATATTTTCACGGTGTGAAGAGACAAAGCCTGGTTGGAATCAGGGTTGATCCCCCCTCTTTCTAGTGCTGTCAGAGGGAGCTATCGCCCTGGAGAGGCTGGAGGATGCTGCTCTATCTTTCCAGTGTTTGTCATCATTCTCTCTTTCCCTATCTCTATCTGTTTCTCCTTTCTCTCTATCCTATCTCTCCTTCTTATCTCCATCTCGCTCTATTCCTCTCCCTTCCTCCATATACTGTCAGTCTTTTTTCTTTCTATATCTCTATGATTCTGTACCGTTTTGTTGTCCCCGAGGGAAAATCAGTTTGCAAGGCCATGCAGCATAGAAAACAGTACACAACACGCACAAGAGTAAGCATCAACAACTCTCACAAGCTTATTAGTTTTGTTATCACCGTTAAATCTCTCTGTCTCGAGCGCGATCTCCCTGTCTCTCTCCCCCGCTAATCCCCCTAACTGCGACGCGCTTAACTGAAGGCCATGTGTCTACAATGAAGAACTGCAACTGAGCAAAGAGGCAGTATATGGATCCAATACCGCCTGTCAATCAGCAGCCCGCAGTGAGAGACACAGACGCCGCTGTTAGTCTCCGAGTCTCCGCCGAAGCATCACTGCGAAATTACAAATCAAACGTCGACTTGCCCTTCACTTTCCTCACTCCATACGGCGCTTACTCTCTGTCTTTCTCCTGCTATGAATGACACAATATTCGCTTTTTTATGTCCTCCGTACCCGCCCCCCCCCCCCCCCCCATCTTTCTTTCTCTTTGGCTCTCCTGCTCCCCTCTGCCTCTTTCTCTCTCTCCGTCTGTCTCTTGTTCGCTGACATTTCTCTCCCTCTCTCTCTGTTTCTCTCTCTCTCTCTCCATCTCCTCGTCTGATAATCACATTTCTTTTCAATTGCCTTTTCTTTTTTCTCCCGGATGAAGGCAGGCACGCCAGGGTGACTCAAGGTTACAACAATCTAGAGAGGAGACGGCTCTCTTTTCTTGCCATGTGCCAGACTATGCTGTGACCAAATATTATCATCGTCTACTCTATTTTCACAATTGAATTTTGCTCTGGCCACAGAGGCCACAGCTTCCCCTGCTTTAAAGCTATTGCTGCTTTTCAATTTCTCTTGTATTGCTTTCCATCTCGCAGTGAGCATATGCAGTTCCCACTGTGCATCATTTATTTGGTGCGCTCTTTAAAAGACACTGAAATAACGTAGGTTGAATAGTCCTGAACTAAATATGCTGTAAAATGACCCATGAGGCATTATAGACAATCCAGTTTATTTGACATCAACATTTTGGTCATATTTGCTCATGTTCTGCAAAAGACTAGGAAACCTAGATTTCACATCTCATAACTCAAAATAAGTACCAAATCTTTTAAAGCCTCAATATACATGTACTGTAAAACACATATGTAGTTGTTATATATTGTCACAATCGCAAGCTCAGACGATGTATTTCAGTGTTAAAAAAAAACTTTGAATCAATGAATCAACATGCAAACAAAATCAGCAGTGAGGCATTAAACACATGATGCCATACATACATTATGGATTGGCCCTTTTATACATTATGGATTGGTTTAGCTTTCATGGCGTGTCACTGTTTATCACATATGCTCATTTAAGCAACAGTATGTCAAGTGATATTCCAACTCTTTAATAGTGTATATATTCAAGGCATTTGCCAATTCTCATGGGTTCCTTCACAGCACCTTACACAGGAGCGTCATGCATTCCCCAAGGTGGGTGAGTTGAGCGTTTCAACTCCAGGAAGTGCTGATGCATCTTTATTGCCTTTGGTTGGGCAAAGAGACATGTTATCACTGGGATCAGTGTCTTGCCTCCGCTCTCTCTCTCTCTCGCTCGCTCCCTCTCTCATTTCCATATTGATATTTTCCTGCCTGCCTTGTATGTACAAACGCCTGCTGTGTTCACCTGTTTGCTCTCAGATGAGCTCCTCTGTACGCTGAGACCTCATAGCAGAGGCCAATCGTTCTTCTTGGGAGAGTTTGTTTTCTCTCTCTTCCGTGCTTCTCACAGGCTTTGTCATCTTTTCCTCAAAGGCCTGGTAGGAGATTTTGACCACGTTTATCACCAGTTAGGATGTTCCACACAGAAGATCGCTGTGAGAATTGGGACTCTGGTCAATTAACTTTTCTTTCAGTCAATTCAGATATAAATAGAAACTGCACTTCATTTGATGTTGATAGAATATTGATTCTCACTTACTTCTTAATAGGTTGAATATGACATCCTTCTCATTGCAAAAGTTGGTCAATATTTAAATTATAACCCTGATCAAGGCATTTTTTTCTGTCATGACAAATGTTTAGCTAAACTACTCTTTAAAAGTAAAAATAATAGATAATAATAATAACTATGTTTGTATTGTGCTTGTCTTAACAAAGTTACAAAGTACAACAACACTTGTAGTTTAAGTTTAGATGCAGTTGACTTCCAAACCCATTAGTTTAATCTATCTCATTAATATTACACACCATTTTTACTGGCCTCCATTTTCCAAAAGATTTTATTTTTCAAAATGTTCCAGATATGTACAAGACTGCTTATGATTAAGATAAAACTAGAATTTACATTTCATTTACAATCCCATTTTTTAAATCATATGAGATTAAGAACAAACAGGACAAAGGCTTTTGTAAACTCAATACTTGAAGGAAGGAGAAATGTTGGACTGTTTAAGTATATTCATGCTATGTCTTGAATAATGAATAATGACATTCCAACACCTGAAGGAGGAGATGAAATAAAAGGTCTGTATTCTATAGAAATATTTCAAGATCATCCGTAGTCTATAGACATCATCTCAGATTTCCTTGCCAGCTACAGGCTTTAACATAATTATGAATTGGATTGATGGGAAGGAGCACTGGCTACTTTTCATACTAACTTCAATTGAACATACTTGTAAAGATTGCAATCTCAAAGGCAATGTTTTTTCATAATCATTATTCCCCATATTCAAAAAATAATGAGCTTTGTGAAACCTGGCAAAAGCAAGGATTGGAGGCAAGATCAAACAGCGGGCTTGGTTGATTATTCAGCTTGTATCAGCCTGTCACTTGTTCTTTGTCAGGTTTAAGTTTCCAGAAAAGTTCTTGTGGCCGCGTGTCAAAGTGAGTGAGCCTATTTTTATTTACTGTTATTTTAGCATATTTAGACATATCCTCTGGGTGTCATTAACCACATCTCTCCCTGGGGACAGTGGATGCACTTGGTAAATAAACTTGTGTTTGCTGTTGTTGAGGCTTTTTTTGTTGTAGATTTAATTGTCTACACCTTCATTTTTTGTTTGCCTTCTGTCTTTTGAGAGGGAAGATAAACAGGCAGTAAAAGAGACTGCTTTAAATACATAACAAGGGATGAATTCATTATTGCTATCCATTTTGGGCCCTATTTTATGTATTTAGGCACTTTATTGTCTTCTAAATAAAGTGCTTTAACGTGTGTGTGTGAAATAACAACTGTAGCGCATTCTCATGCAGTGGCAGTTTTCTGAAAATATGTGGCCAGTCAGCCTGTTTTGTTTTTCTTTGCTCCCTGGTTGATGCCATGGAATCATGTATTTTACAAGCTAGTTGTTTCCATAGTTAATGCGATGCCTGGGTGGTGAAGACTTGGAAAAAGCGATGAATATTCAGCAAGCAAACATCATCAACCATATAAACAATGATTCATGGCGGCGATGCAGCACTTAAGCTGGTTACGAATGGGATCAGGCTAGGTAAGGCTTAAAAGATGAGAGATGATGGATGGATGGATGGATGGATGGATGGATTGATGGATGGATGGATGAGTGTGTTCATGTGGATGCTTGTTTGTTTTTTCTCTGACTGTAGGAAATGTAAGAAGCTAAGTGTTTGTCAGCTCAGTATATTGCATTTTCCCTAATAAGGCTTAACAAAATGTGTGTGTGTGTGTGTGTGTGTGTGTGTCCGTGTACACACACACGCCCATGTGCACGTCTACATATGTGTGTGCCTGTGTCAATACCGCATCATATAACTACAGCTGTGTGAATAATAACTTGGTTGTTCATCAGTGTGACTGACACTGCTTCCAATTAAGAAGAGCAGGTTGCTTAAACTATGGATGCTTTGTAGATTATGGATTTTTATATCAAAATGTACATACAAGTCACTGTAGCATCCAATGTATCAAATAAATAAATAAAAAAAAATAACATTCCTGTGGACTGTAAATCCAATCACAGAAGAAAGAAAATAATCCATCCTACCTGGTTCAACCGAAATAATCAAACTACAACACCATCAAAGGCTGTCTGGCCAGGTCCCTCCATGCTCTGGATAGATAGAAACAGTGAAGTATCATTTCCATCCTGTCTTTGTAGAAGCCCCTCACTGAAAATGAGATGAAATTCTCAGAGAGGCAAACCCGTGGAAAGAGCAGAAGTGTGCTTCATAACAAATACCTTGATTTCCCCGCGCCTCTCTGACAGAACTTGGATTGACATGAATTGAACCTATGCTAAAAACTTTGACAGAAACCTCCACAAAGGTACATGATCTATGAACTTTTTCCAGACAACCTAAACTTTAAAAATGTTGTGCTTGTGCTGTGAATTCCAGCAGTAAGACTGAAGATTAGGCAAGGACCTTACTTCCCAAGACTCAAGTGCAGACTTTTTGTTGGACACTGCAGAATAGAATAGAATAGAATATAATAGAGGTGTATTGTTCATCCAAAGTAATTTGTCTGTCCTTGTCAGAATATCCCTAAAAAGAAAATATTGGTATCCTTTAAAGTTGTAGCCCATTTACTTCTGTCTACTTCTAGTTTACATTTCCCCTTTACAAACTTGACAGTGTCAAACCTATCTTGAAAATTAACTGCTGTCTCCAGCTAACAAAGATGCCCCAAATAAGAAGACATGGATGTGACAATAAAGTTTGTAAGGTGACATGTTTTTGAAGGATTATTTCCTGGTGGAAACTTCCATCTCTTCCTGTGGGTGTCAGGTGATTGACAGTAAGCAGACTGTAACGTATTTCCCACACTGATATGGAAAAACTCAACACTAAAACAGAAACTTTGACAAAGCCAAATTAAGGCTTCATGTTTACTGTGATGGATTATCTAGCTCGAGCAATTTTTCAGTCTGTGGAAGTTGTTTTTCATACTGTACAGGAAGGAATTACAGCAAATGGCCTTTCCTGAAGGTAGAAAATCAAGCCGTGATATCTCCAATATGTGCAGACACCAGCAGGAATAATAGAGTCCTACTTCTCTTGTATAAAACTCGACAAACCTATTGAACTATCCATTCCTACTGTGAAACTTGGATTATTCGCCGGATTATTCAAAGATTATAACCTGTTGTTCGGCAAGAATTGATTCTGAGATATGATTCAGATTAGATTATTCAGTGATTTTCCGATTAGGTTCCTAAAGGACTTTTTTCCACTCTGTCTCATCTCAGAGGCCCAGAGGCAGCCATTGTCTCGTGACAGACTGCAGAAGTGTGTTCATCTGCACAAACATAATGGTGCCACCTGTCTGAGGACAAACTGGGTCACCAGGGAAGTCATATTGACAGCTGCAATCTCAACTTTCATCTCTGATTAAATTGTAGGAATCTTTGTGTTGGACACACCGCTGGACATGGGCCGTATGTTCCAGCTTTTCCCTCTGATTAAGTCCTCCTCCAGATTTATCGGCCATGGGAAATAATGGGAAACACAGCGAATGTAGAAGTTTTAGGCCATTAGTCATGGCTTTTATTGGCATGGGCTCTGTCTGGCACGTAGCCAGTGACCTGCACAGAGGACAAAGCAAGTAACGCCTCTCCTGGCTCCTGGCAAGGAAAGGCATAGCAGTGAGGGGGCGGCAGTAAGAGGAGGAGAAAGTGAGAGAGGAGACGCGACAGCAGTATAGGTGGGAGGTGTGGGGATGGAGGAGAAAGAAATGCTTTCATAATATATGGTAAAAAAAAAATGCTATACAAAAAAAGGGATTCCATAGCACTCCAAAACTATTCTTAAAAAGTCTTTGATATTTGCTTCTAATATAAAAACAGGGCTAAGAAAAAATGCACACAACCATCTAACAGGGATTTACAATAGTGTCTAGACAGGATAGCTGGTCCCCTAGGCAACAATTCAAAAAAAAAAATGAGCCCATGCGTTTTGTGATGAAACTAAAGTTCAAGCAAGAGAAGGAGAAGCGAGACAAGATGCAAGCATACCATAACATTTACCATTACACATTATTTACACATTACTTTGGGCATACAATAGTAGTATCAGGGTATCAATAATTAATCAGAACACAGTATCAATGTAGTAAACACACATAAAATATAATTTACCAGATTAAATCAAATAATGGGGCAGATTCTAATTTGCTTCATGACGAGATACAACATGTTATAATCATTATATACCAGTTTCATACACCATTATAACACAGCGTAATCCATCTCTGTTTCCCTTTTTTTTTTCTTTATTGCTGCTGACAGCTTGACTTGTAAGAGAGAGCCTGGATGCGTAAATGGAGCAAAACTCCGGCTACATTCACCCTGCTCTCTCTCCAGACAACTTGATTTTAGACACTAAACCGTGGGTACTCTGCTCTCAGAGGCTGCGCTGTACTGTGTGAAGCTTGCGGCGCCTATTTGCTACAGCTGAGTTAGGAGTGAAGCGAATGTTGATCCTCACAGCTCCATGTTATAAATAACTTAACAGAAAAGCCTAATTACTGGTAGGTGTAAAAGCAGCAAAGTCACTATTGGAATTCCTTTCAAATGTTTTGAACTTTTCCTCATCGCTACAGTGCAAGAGATGTTGCTGGCTTAAATAAGTATTAAACAATGTACATATGGTGTGGGCGTTTTGGGACCATTTTACAGGTTCACACACACCAGGCAAGATGACAGGACCAGGTGCGTAAAGATGGCAACCCTTTGAATAGCTGTAATTGGGTACTTCTGTCATATGAAACAGTACAATGCGTTCCCGATGTTTCCAACAGTTTCTTAATAAGGCTTTATGTTAAGTTATTTATAGGGTGCAGCTCTTTGGGCAAGTATGGTATAGGCTCAGCATATGGTAATGTTAGACACACACACACACACACACACTCATACACACACTCTTCTCCCACCCCAAATCCTTGTAGACACTTCCTGGACAGGTCTCCGTTAATTGCTGTCCAGTAGATTGATGGATCACAGCGTGAGAGAAGAGGCTGGGAGACGTCTCTGTAGAGGAATAAAACATGGCCCCTCTCCAACACACACACACACACACACACACACACACACACACACACACACACACACTCCCCCCCCCCCCCTCCACACACATACACAACACATACAAGCATGCACTCACATCCATATGAGCACACGCATTTTGACTTGCAAACAAATTCCCTCTCCTCCCTTTCTCTCTCACTGATTCACACAAGCACACACACATCCACACACACACGCATACAATCTCACATGCCCAACAACAGAGACAGTTATCAGCTAATTAGTGCTACAGTAGCTGCAGGGGCCAACCTTATTGACACTGCAATGACAGTTTGCTGGTTTGAGTGGTGCCGTCAGTCGTCCAACCATGTCACTCTGATTCAATTATAAATAGACAGATGCAGGAATAAAACTCAGAACTCCCCGCAGGCAACACTGCTCTCAGATGCCTAGGCCACTTGAACAACCATATGTGCTATTGTGTGCAAATTGACTGATGTCTTCCCATTGTGGGTATGAATGAGTGAATGAATGAATGAATGAATGAATGCATAAATGAATGAATGAGTATTTTTTTTCATCGCTTGCTACATAAGCACCCCGCCTCACATGAGATTTAAACTGCATCCAGCAGCATACAAATATACATAAAACAGAAACAATGGCTGTGTGTCGGCGCTCAGCGGGAGGGGATTACACAAGCCATTGTTTTGCTATTCAATATTGGCCCTCCTCCAGATGGTTTGGTTTCAGTCATACGATGCTGATATCTTTTTAAACGTCAGAGTGTGAGCAGGGTAGAACAGGCTTCTAGGAATCTGCAACTGAAACGGCATCAATTCTTTATTTATATAATATGATGAAATTTTAGGCTACATTTGTAATAGGTTTGGGGGGTGTTAAATATTCTTGGTAACGAGCCTCAGGCTAGGTTACCCAAAGCTTATTGCTTTTTCAATAGCTGGGAAGCTTTACTAATATGGAGGTGCAGAATATCTTCCATAAACATTGTGTTTAAATTTTTTTACACATCCAGGGATGTAGTGGATGGTACAACCCATTTATCTCCTCCTTTATCTTTGACATAAATTCAACATCATAATGGTAATACTTTTTATGGAGTGTATATGAAGGTAGGGTCTTTTAAGCAAAAAACACAAATTAATACTTTCCTTAATTGATTTTTGTTTGTAGTCCATTTGTGACTGTTTGCCTTATTATAATCACCGATTAGAGCGCATGGTTTGCTCACTTTTTAATTTTTTTTATTTTTTTATTTATCACCACATCAGTGGAAACATCCTATTATAGCAGCACTATCTCATGCCTTGTAGCTGGAGGAGATTATTTGGGGGAGTCGTGACGTAACCTGGAGCTGAGCAGAGGAAAAAAGTCGCTCTTGTCTGAGGAACACACGCAGTGTGTGTGTGTGTGTGTGAGAGAGAGAGAGAGAGAGAGAGAGAGAGAGAGAGAGAGAGAGAGAGAGAGAGAGAGAGAGAGAGAGAGAGAGAGAGAGAGAGAGAGAGAGAGAGAGAGAGAGAGGTTGCGCTGATATGCACCGGTCCTCGCTGCCTGCAACTATTTCGATTAGTACAGATCATCTGATGAGAAAACAAGTCACCGAAACAGCACCTTATAGGGAGACAGTCTTTGCGCAATTTGATATTTTATTTGCCTACAAAGAAAGATGAACGGAATTACCTACCACAGTGCTTCTGAACACAAAATTCAACTGCATATCCTGTTTTCAAATGGTACGACATGCAGCTGAAACAAAACGAGGGCTATCCGGGGGGTGCATACTTTACGAAACTGCCTACTCCCGTGCGTAAAATGGCAAGAGTTGCATTGGACTGAAGCAAGAGGGAGACAGAGAGGGGGGAGAGGGGGGAAGAAAGAGAGGGAGGGGGGCAACAGAGAGAGAGAGAGGGAAAGTGACGGAGCGACAGAGTGAGAGCAAGATAGAGAGAGAAACGGAGAGAGAGAGAGGAAGACAGAGCGACAGAGAGAGGGAGGGAAAAAAAGAGAGAGAGAGGCTGCAAGGCGACTTGGTGGGCAGTGTTCGCCTCTGCCTCTCCAGCAGTGGGAGAGATGTGCGTAACATGCAGCGGAGAGCGGTGATCATCATCTGCGCACCGCATCGCCGTGGACCGCCGTGCGCACTCGAAGACGGAGACGCATCGAGGGGCGCACCCCACTTCGCCGAGTCTGTCGTGACCGAGACACCGGTAAACACGGGGGGAGATTGTTGAAGAAGAAGAAGCAAAAGAAGAAGGAGAAGTGATCTAGGGGAAGATGCCAGCCCTTCAGGCGGTGATAGGGGGTTAATTGCCCCTCTGTTTGGAGCGGTACCCACTCTGACGCACCGACCGCGAATCAAGCGCACATATTTTTTTGATCCACGGGATCTTTCCTCTCTGTCACATCTCAGTCGGACTATAAAGTGGGATTTTTGTGTGAGGGAATGAGAGCAACATTACATGGCCAACAGAATGGGAGTCAGTGTGTGTGTGTGAGCTGAGCTGGAGTGTCTCTCTCCCCCTCCACGGCTGTCTCGGTCCGTCAGAAACCTCCCTACGCCAGGATGCAGCTGCTCAGAGTTGCGTGGGCACTCACCGGAGCGGCGATATGCTGCTTTCTCCTTCTCCTTATCCACTCACGCCTGCTCAAAGAAGGTAATCAGTCAGCATTCCCCTCATTTTTTTTTCACTTGGTGATGTTTTATGAAGCTATTGGCAATGACACTTGTCGGCTTTCCCCTATTTTATATGAAGTTTTCAGCAAAAACATAATCACAATGCGGAATTTGTCCATCGCGCTCCGGCGCAATCGCAATTAATCTCCGATATGTTCTCTCAGTAATAATAACATAAAAATCCGGCCGAAACTAAACCAGAATCACTTGCATGAACCAGAGAAGGTCTTTGCTCAGCTCTAATTTTCCTCCGCTGTAATTTCCCTCAATCACAGCATATCAACAAGTCAATCCCCAAGGCTTATCGATTGATCAATTTTGCATGAGCGAAGAAATAACTTACTGTATCAACAAGCTGTGCTGAAAAAAAGTAACCTTAAAAACAACAGTGCGCTGTATAGAATAGAATAATGATTTATAGTAAATGTTTTCAATAGATGGCACTAGAGTCTAGCTTAAGGGTAACATTGAGGTCAAGCGGTTCTAATGTCGTTCCATTAGCATCTATTCTATCCCTATTTTCAAGCCTGGATAAATTTCAACCCCGATAATCATTCACACACCCTAAAGCGATTTTTAGTGGTTTAATACCCTGCCTGTGGTGTGTCTGTCATCGTAGTCATGCTGTATGAATGACATAGCCTGCGGACATAGCTGCATATTAGCATATTAGCTTAATTGATTTTCATTTGCCGACATTCCAGAGTGACTATTAGTAATGACGTGTAATTTAATGATTCCTGCAGTCATCATAGAGCAAAGAGCATCCATCAAAACTTAACAGATGTTTCAGTGTGGGAGCTTGTTCCTTGTCACAAGCCATCAATATCATCCCCCAAAATATAAATACAAATATCACACCTGTCTAGAGGGAAATCTTCAGGCAGAGGGTGAGTACACTTGCAGCGTCAAGCTCCTTATGAAAGTCAAATGACTGCACTGTATATAGAATAACCTATTTTTCCCTCATAACAATGAACTTGGCATAAAAAACAGCTCTATGCATGCACACCCTGGGGTGAGCAGAGCCTGTTTGGCACTTAGGAAGGGTTCATGGGTTTTCTCCTCTTTGCTGGTTTTAGAGAGGCATGGCTTGGAATGGCCCTCCGTCTCCTCCCTGCCTCCGGCCCTGGGCAAATATTCAGGTCAAGCAGTGGCAAACACTCTCTCCCCACTGTGGTACGTCCATCACTACTGTGGGGAAGGGGAATCTCCAGCCATGCCGAGCGAGAGAAAGAGCCTGTCTGTCAGCCAAGATGGGAGACAGGGGGGTAGTTCGGCATTTTGTTCCAGCACATGCTCAAGCCTGCCTGTGTGCGTTTGGATTTTCAATTTACTGTGGCATGCTAGCCTTTTCTACAGAGGTCAAAACGAGGAGAATTGTGCGGCTACCTCACAGTATGACAAAAGCGCTGCTCGTGGCTGTGTTAATATGAGGGACTCTCATTAGATTCAGGCCATCAGCATTGTTGAGCTTGTTGACTGGCAAGGCAATATTTTTGACCTTCACCGCTGTGTTGTTTGTCAGTATCATGTTGTGCTTTTACAGTGAGGTGTTTTTCCCCTAAGCCTGCATTTTTCTTTGCTTTCAAAACCTGACACAGAATAGCTTTTAGCTTTGGGGTATGTTGCTGGTCGCTCTGTAAGAGGAGGATGCAATTGAAGTTCATTACAGTTTATGAGGTCCCCTCTCATTGAAATCTACGAGAGAGAGAGAGAGAGAGAGAGAGAGAGAGAGAGAGAGAGAGAGAGAGAGAGAGAGAGAGAGAGAGATGGAGAGACACAAAGGAGGTTTGAGAACATGCTCACTTTAGGCTGTAAGAATGGCCAAGGTCACAGCCAGCTGTAAGGGCTAAGACGTAGAGATATAATGAATTCCAAGGACTGCATTAGTGACAGTCTTTTGGGGACGAGCATAATGAAAGGCACGCACAAGGGGGGCTAAAAAAGAACAGACCCATTTTACTAGTCTTGCACAGTATTCCTTCACAAACAATAAAACATTAGTGTTGTGCAACATGACCCACTCCAATGTGAATTACATTTAGAGAACAATAGGAGGAGGAAAAACAAGAAAAGAAAACAACTATTTTTAGTCTCTCCTCCGTCATGCCACACATTCACCCACTTTGTCTATGTGTGTGTGCATAAGTGTGCGTGTGCATGTGTGCCAGTGCTGGTGGTAGATACGTGTATGCAGGTGGTATGCTATCTGAAGATAGCCTAAGGACAGTGCGTAGCTTGAGATATTACCATATTGAGGAGGGTGGGAGCGCTTGCTAGCTAGATATCTAGGAAGGCAGTGTTGTTGCCAATGGGAGTGCTCTGACATTTTATTGTAAACACAGAGAAACAAAATGTCATCCCTCTGCCAGCCTTAAGATAGCCAAATATGTCAGGAAGGTGTATTTTTGGGAGTCGTATACCTCATTGCGTCAGCTCTCTTGCATAATGTGACACGGGATCTCATGTGTTGAGAAATGAGGATGCAGAGAGGGTGGATTGGGAACGCCAACATATTAAAACATTATGCATAGAAAATGTGGATGAATTTTGCACTATAAATTTCTCACGCTGTCCACTTCAATAATTCAAGCAATGGAGCAAATCCCATTTGCGGTCTTCATTGGCCGAGATATTTGTCACATGGCAATAGAGACCCTGACAGGTTCATGAAGTAGTTCTTGGCATGGGAATTCACTGGCGAACCCAGTTCAGTCATATTTAGCATGGGATAAGGTAGAATAATGAAGAGCTTCCTTCCAAAGATGAGATAACTATATGATATATACTCTTATGAAATGACTGCTGGCATGAAATTAAAGCACATTATGGGTTACTATTAAAGTTATGAGTTACCTTAAGATGACATATAGTTCTTCCTGAATACAAGAAGAGGATTGTTGGAGTTATGTGAAAATTTGCATTTAAGATGTGAAAATTCATTGTTAAAGTTAAATTGTCACAATAATAGAACGCTTCCTTTTATGCATTATATACTGCTCAGTAAAAACAGTAAAGAGTAAAGAACAATATGGTTTGTGGAAAATGATTTTCTGAAGTGCTGTAGACCCTGAGGAGGTTTACACAGGCATACAGGAGTGAAATGTGTCAATCTTGAAGGACTGACCTGAATTTGCCTCTTGATGTCGTTGCACTGTGGCTATAGTGTTAGTTGCTACAAAATGGGTTTGGAATAAAAACCTATTATGTATCAAGGGAAACCGGCTTGAAAAGCTAGAAAATGTAATTTAATTTCCAAAAAAGCGAGTACTTCTATGAAGAGGATCACCTGTAGCTCCCTCTACTGGTCTGTGCCTTTCTCTCTCAATTTCTGTTTTCATTGTGCCCACTTGGGTGTCACCTATTACATGTTTGACACCATCACTGTGTGTATTGTACACCAAAGAAAGGCATATTGCCCAAAATGTCTGTGTGGCAGTAGCAGGTTGAACTGGAGTCCCATATTTCTTATTTATGAGTTCAGAAAGCCTCATGTCTGCACACCAGTGGCGTCCTCTGCCTCCCCCAAAGAGACCACCAGTCTGCCTGACTGCAGTTATTGATTCTCAGTTAAACCCACAGAGTGAGACGCAGTGTGCCAAAGTGACAGAGATATGTGTATTCATACAGAGTGCATGACAACAGGCAACCAGAATCTGTTTTCCTTTGGCACAGATAGAAGTAGGGTCCAGGGATTCCTTTTTGCTGGGTTTAAAGAGATATGGATTAGAATGGCATGGCGTGGCGTGGCGGTTCCTTTCTGCTTTAAGCCTCAGGCAGATATCTGGGTCAAGCAGTGGCAAACGCTCTCCCCTCCGTGTCATGCACGTACATGGCCCATGGAGAAAGGGAAGCCCTGCCATGTCTTTATTCATGAGTTCAGAAAGGGGGACACCTCTTTTCTGCACTCACAAGTAGCCTCTGTCTTTCACCGTTCCTTGTTTTGCCTGGACTATATTCCTTGAAGTATATGTATTCAACTGGTGGTACAGGAGCAAATATAGAATGCTAAATGCAGCTTTCTGGCTGTGCCATTACGAGGCATGGTGGTTTGCCTGCATGTAAAAGATGGAGATTGTGTAATTACAGGCAAGGCACTAGTGAAGTGCAGTATCAGGTGTGACTTGAATGCAATTGACAGATAACAGAGGCATATTCATTAGTATTTCTCCTTCTTTTTAGCATCTATTATTTATCTGCAGAAAGAGTGATTTTGGAGAACTTAGCCCTGAAGCACAGCTTAAGGCTCAAGTGACATAAAGATAATGTGCGTGTATTTAATGCAGCAGTAATACTCCCTTGGTATAGGCCTACACATGCAACGTGCACGTTACGACTACTGTGCCTTACTTGGCAAATCCTTAGTGATGTGAAATCCTTCACAGCAATGGCATACATAGGTACTCCAAGTCTTCCACCACATGTAACCTGCTGTAGACGGATTTAAATTGAGCACAATTTATCTTTAATGGTTAGTATCAGCCGTAATCCATAAGGGCAATGCGCATTAATCAATTGCTTAATTGATTCATTACTTAAAGGGTTTGTTAATTAATTCACTTGGATGAATCAATCACAGTTGAGGCAGAAACCCACGGTGGTTTTTCAAGGTAATCTAAACCTATTCCAAACAACCCCCTTGTGTCCTGTGTCCGTGGGCACTTTTCATCGCTGTGTGTGAAATCTCCAATATTTACTCATGGCCTGTTTTTCACAGTTCCTATTGATTGTGCTTGGTCTGGGACAGTAAAAAGTGTGCACTATTGCACCCTGTTTTCCTAAGGTCCTATTGATTGCATTTTGGCAGTGCTTTGGGACAGTAAAAAGGCAGCGGTTGGAAGTAGACGCTAATGAAAAGCTGGCTGTGTGGATTCTCTCTGGGTTCCAGTTTTACAGGAGAGACTCATTGGCCTTTGGAAATAGTGATGTCAAAGAGAGATCGACCTAACACACTTCCTCCCTGCCCTTCCACCCACAAAGTGCCGTCTGAAACTCCCTGAGGCCCTACCAATCCAAGCTTGAAGAAATAGAATGGAGCTACTGTGAAAAACGTTGCATCAGCAACGACATTTGATGCTGCTTCTTATATCCTCGGACACATCAACGTAATATGGATTCTGTTGATAAAATGTGAAACAGTGTGGTTGTGGCAAGTTACTAGACTGTTTAGATTGGTTTCTATGGTGTTCCTCGATGCGAGATGTGGCAAAATGCAAAATGGCATGATTTTAATATCTGCAACTGTATCTTTAATTAAAATCTCATGCAGTAGTGAGGGAATGTTGTTATGGTCACTACAATCTGATAGAGGTCAGCTGTATGATTAGTCATGCGTACATGTACACACATACACACACAGGACGGGAAGAAGGAGGAGGGCCATTGTTTGGCAGAAGACACACACTGGGGAGGAGGACAAGGAGAAGGAGGGCCAGTAGTATGAGGTTAGAGACTGGCGGGGCCATTTGTCTGTCGGCCTGTCAGCTGGTGGGAGAAAGATCCTCTCAGATCAGCGTTTTCCTCTGGGGAAGGGCGGAGACCTCCAGGCCCGTTCTTGCAGCACTGGCAATGTATCCATCATGACCGTCTCCCAAAGAGAAGTCCGTCCCTCCCCTCCATGCCTGGTAAATAATGGAGGCAATCCGGCCTGGGCTCATATTTATCAAGATATACACGCAGAAAGAGTGCTGATCTAGGAGTGCTGAACAGGACCCTCTGTCCATTTTATTCATAAGCCAACTCTCCAGACTATTGATTCTTTGACCACCAGGGTCCTTGAGTGTGATACATCCACAAACTCTTCAGGAAATGATGGGTGAGGAGTGCGCTCTCCCTTCCCGAGTTCCAATTTGTGCTTTTCTGCCGTGTCAAAGGTAGAGACGAGGTCATCCCTCTAATGGATTAATTGCTGTGTCTCTGTTTTCATCTAGGTGATCAATAGTTAGTTAAGAAGTTTGATCTTCTTTGTACGTTAGATCGCAGTCATCTGAATGGATTTATAAACGAGGTTTTTCTGTCTTCACAAAAGCAAGGCCCTTGAGGCCATTGTGACACAAATGCGGTATGTGTGATAACAGGCTTGGTCATGCTTTATGGATCCAGCGTGTTCAAAGCGGTTTTCCATTTCCAACTGACAGAAATGTAGGTTTTATCTGACATTAGGGTGGCTATAGTGCATTAGCTTTTTTTGTTGAAGGGGCAGAATATTACCAATGCTATGCTGTGCCACCGAAACAAATTGCATGTTTCTCTTTAGAAAACTAATGGAGGCTTTATCGATTTTAACAAGGCCAGCCACTTGCTTTGTCTTGGCTGTCAGATTGTGTCTAAAGCAATTTCATAAAGATCATTATTTTCTTTCTCAGGATGTCTTGCAGCCAAACAAGATCCTCCTTTGTTCGTTCCTGCCTCTTCCACTGCTTACGGCGGCAGCTCTTATGGTCCAATTGAAAAAGAATTAGAATAGAATGACACATAATGAAAATCACTAAAAAACATTGGCACGTCACATCTCCTTAGCTTGTTGCACCCTTGAATAAATTGCATGCGGGGTTCCAATTCCAATTCCCGATCTAACACAATAGGAGAAAATGGGTTTAGCTCACTGTAAAGGACAACCGATAACATTATTGGCCATAATAACCTGTGTCACTCATTTATCTTGTAATGCCATTATGCAGTGTGGAGGGAAAGGTGCTGACATGGATGTTAGTCATGCAACAAAAGGGAGATAACGCAACATGTATGCTGCTCTTATGGTGATCAACAGCGACTTAATTGACCTAGCTGTCAAACAGTAGGGTGTCGAATGGCATGTGATCCAACAGGTTGCTGTCTGAATGATAGCTTGTTGTATCTTGTTTACTCATTTGAACCTCTTGTGTTATGAAGTTGTGGAGTGGAATATTTTTAAATGGCTGTTTTGAGATTTGAGTATTTTTTGAGTGGTGGCAGAGGAGCTGGAGTTTGAGTAGAATCTTCTGTCTTGAGACATTACCTCTCTCTCTCTCTCTCTCTCTCTCTCTCTCTCTCTCTCTCTCTCTCTCTCTCTCTCTCTCTCTCTCTCTCTCTCTCTCTCTCTCTCTCTCTCTCTCTCTCTCTCTCTCTCTCTCTCTCTCTCTCTCTCTCTCTCTCTCTCTCATGAGCATGGTGTCTGTTAATAGCCCTTTTTTTACAGTTACATCGTTGCTACATATAGTTTTATGCTTATGTTTACAGCTCTGTCGATACAACACGGAGAAAAATCAGGCGGCGTTTCTGCTTCATCATAATCATTACGGTCCATTCCACATGGGGGAGAGGAACTTCATTATTGGACCTGCAGGGACTGTTAAAACCAAACTCATGAATACAGAAAGCTTTCTTTCATGGTGTGTTGTTTCTTCACAGTACCGCTGCTAGGGAATTCTGAAAGCTCCTACACTTCATTCTTCACGTAAAAGGTAATGCATATATACAATATGTACACAATCATTTACAAGTTATATATACTGCTATGAGTGCTAAACCAGCCTGTGTCGTTTGCTACAGTAGCTGTCAGTTTGAGCTCAAATAAAAGTATGTATGAGGGGGCATGTGGGTCAGTGCTTCTTCAAACCCAGTGCTTACACCTCAAGGTTTCATCATCTGACAAATGCACATTTGTCTACTTGCTATGCATTGATGTGTGCATTGCCTGTCTTACTTAGCCACCCATATCCTCTCATTTTCCTTTTCATTACATTGACTTAGCTGGCCTCTCCTCCCCACACATACAGTGTACACATTCCATGATATTCCATATTTCTGGGGTTATTATCACCAAGAAATTCACGGTCAGTGCATGAATCAGACGTACCCTAGATAGCATTTCGCCACACAGTGCGAAACACAAAAAAGGGGGGAAACTTCATATTTTAATAATGATATGTATTCAGCAAATGAAATATGCCGGGCTTGCACATTTGCCTTGCTGAACAGACAATAAATTATACCTTGTGCGCCGCCACACAAGCCCAAGGATAATATCACATCCAATGAGTTGAAAGAAAATAGGGCTTGTGGGATGCAGGAAGCAGAATGCCCTTGCTTAAATCAAACGGTGGGGAGAGGGAAACGTTGACATGTAGGTCCTGTCGGTGCGATTTACCTCCAGCATGCATTCCGGCACGCCTCGGAGCGCGTGTGTACAATGAGGTCGGCATGTAAACACACACCTTTACCTTGCTCTATCTGCCTGTGTGTTTGTCTCTGGATCGCAGATAAATGTCTTTGAATGCGGGTGGCCACAGAGGTGCATACACATCAAGATAACACGCATAGGTGTAGTGACACATACAAATGCAGACATATGCAGCCATAAATACACACACACACTCACACACACACACACACACATTCATGCAATACATAGGTTGGCTGACTATGTGCACAATCTCATTTTTTCTTTAGTGCCTTGCAGAGCAAATTTCTGTAGCTGTAAGTCTTCCTTATCAAACAGACTGTGTGATTGTATGGTGTGGTGTGTGTTTGTGAAGGTTAACTCACACATTCAAAACACACACTCTGTTCTTCAAGAGAGTGAAGAAATGCTGAAAGCAAAGTGTGTACATGTGGATATACAGGCACAAATGGTCACATCACACACACACACGCGCACAGTGCAGCAGGTTCTTATGGGACTCTAGAGAGGATGAAATATTGCTGCAGAGGCCACACATGCATATAGGCATGAGCCCACACACACACACACACACACACACACACACAGAGGAAGCACTTAAGCTGTCTTGTCAGAGATGGAGATGTGTGTGAACAGAAAAAAAAGCATCTGCTGCTTCTTCTGCATGTCTGCAGTTTGACGACCTGACACATCACACACACACACACGCACACGCACACACACACACTCTTGTATGTGCACACACAAACACACACACACCACATTCAGAAAATCGGTTTTGATGCCAGAAATTGACACATAGAGTATTTTCCAGTTATCATCCGAAGAGGTTGACATATCACACACAGACATACACACAAACAGACATACATACACGAGATATGACACGCCTAATTTGACATGCAGGCAAACAAACAGGCAGAACTGACATTGTAGAATCACGGGCAGAAGTAAAACCAGTGACATCTCAGCCCTAATAGTGTCTGATAGGCAAACAGAGCATAGCCACCCACCTGCCTCTTGGCCCAGGTGGAACCACTTGAGCAAATTGCCTCCTTAATTGATGGACTTGAACTGGTTGCTATGTGTGTGTGTGTGTGTGAGAGAGAGAGATTGTGTGTGTGTGTCTGCTGGGGTGCCTGCCGGAGCCTGTGGCTAGGGGAGCAGTAACGGTGGAAAGAGAAATCTGTCAGCCGGTAATGAAATAATTGGCACAAACGGTTACACATGCGGGCTCCCAGAGAGACACGCACACACACACACACACACACACCTGACTCGCACCCTCACGCTTGTGCACACACATAGTGTCACACACACACACACACACACACACACAGAGACCTAAACATTCTCACACACTTGTGCTCTCTTGTGCACACACACACACACACACACACACATATACACACACACACACACACACACACACACACACACACACACACACACACACACACACACACACACACATAGCCCCAACCATGAGTACAGATAAGAGCCTAGTAAAAGGAGCCTGATGCACCATTTCCTCTGGTTGTAGCTACAAATGAACTAACGTAGTGGCTGAATATGGACAGGCGGACATACAGACTGTGACAGCAAATGAGGCGGAAAGAGGAGCAGACGGATAAAATGTTGGAGGGAAGGAGGGAGGGAGGGAGGGTGATGTTATATATATATATATGTATATATATATATATATATATATATATATATATATATATATATATATATATATATATATATATATATATATGTGTATATAAAGAGAAAGAGAGGAGTACCGAAAGAGAGAAAGAAGGGGAGAGGGGAAGTAAAAGAGAAGAGGGAGCATCAGAGAAAGAGAAGAACTACAGGGGGAGAGAGAGAGAGACAGAGAGAGGAGAGAGAGAGAGAGAGAGAGAGAGAGAGAGAGAGAGAGAGAGAGAGAGAGAGAGAGAGAGAGAGAGAGAATGAGACAGACAGAGAGAGAGAGAGAGTCACAGGTTGTTGCCGACGGGTTGCTTCCTGAAATAAATTATTTTTGGGGGAGGGTTGCCATGGCGACTCAGGTAACGGCAGACAGGGATTGGTTGTGCTAGTAACCTGCGCCAGCGCTGAGAGAGAGAGAGAGAGAGAGAGAGAGAGAGAATATCATCCAAATTCTGTGTACTGTTCTTATCCTTGTAAGATTTAGTTCAACTACACTGCCTGGTAGAATTATTCTGTACTGCTGTAGTCCGTTCTTCATGGGAGAAATAAGGGCTAAGGTTGTTAGCTGATTCTCTGTCACTTTCTATGTGAAAAAGAGACTATTTTGCCGTGGTAACAAGATGTCTTTACTTATCTGCTTATTGCCATGCTTTGTTTCAAGTAGGGCAGCGGAATGGGTTCTGTACATCCAGGATAAGGCATTTTGGTTTATCTTTGATGTTAATACTCTCATTCTTAATACTACTGTCTACTGGGAGAGTCAAAGCGGGGATGGGAGAAAACACTGTACCTCAAAATGTCTGAATAAGCGATTCGACTTTTTGGACTCAATCTTTTAGCTACAATGTTTCACTAAATAAAATTGTGTTTCCGTAAAAAAGCAAACTGATAGAGTCTACAGATAAAAGTTTGATTTGTATGAATCTGTAGCTTCAATGCCCATATTAATGCCATTGAATTATCTAATCTTTGGAGAGGTTTTGTGTATTGTTTTGGAAATGGAACATTTCAGCGACTCTCAAGGGAAACATTTCACATCTCTGTTGATGCCCACACTTAACTTCTGCAAATCACAACCCCCTGGAAAACAATACATGAAGGGTTTCATTCCAAAAATTCTAATGTTTGCTATGAATTTATTCAGTCAGAATTTCAAAAATACAAATGATGATATTTCTCAGTAGTAGTAGTAGTAGTAGTAGTAGTAGTAGTAGTAGTAGTAGTAGTAGTAGTAGTAGTAGTAGTAGTAGTAGTAGTCCGTGTCAGTTTATTTTGAATGGTATCTTGTATTGGAGTGAAAGTCTCCATGTTTTGAGTGACAAGTCCTAGTCAAATAAAGATAATGTCCATCATTTGTATATTTGGTGTTATCTGGACTTTAATGTCCTCAGCTCCCACCCTGAGTAGAAGAAATGCCCTCTTCCTCTCAGGTCCGAGGTGAAGTATGTTAATGAGCTGCATTTCCATCAGTCTCTGCCTTTGCCTCACTATTTAAAGCTGCTGAAGCAGAGAAAAGTCATGCCAGCAACCATGCAAACTTAAGATGAAAGATTCAAGGCAGCAATAGATGAACTAAATATGCCACATTATTTTGTCTGCACTTTTGACATTTCTGTGTTTTGTATGATCATTAGCAGAAAAGTGATTTTTCAGTTTCTTTTGTCTTTTTATTATTTTTTTAGTTGTTTTGACATACAGCTCCCACTCATCTCCAGTGGGAGACTCCTGTTTACTGGAGCTTTTTTGTGTGTGTGTCCCTGATTAGCCTACTTCCTATGCCATTACTTGCTATGTGTTAAAAGCTGATGTATTAATAGTTTCCACCATTAATTTTCATTGGAGCTACTGTCACATTTTACAGTGTGGAAGGATGCAGTAGTCAAGAGCTGGTCGCATTTACTCAACGTCCTCAAAATAGCCCCATAATGGTGCTGTGCAAGTACATGTGTCTTGTAGTGTAGCCCTCTGGAATTGAGAGGAGATGGAAGAGAGGAGAGGACAGTGGGAGAGTAAAAAGGATGTGTGTGTGTGTGTGTGTGTGTGTGTGTGTGTGTGTGTGTGTGTGCGTGTTGAGAGTAGTAGATGCAGATGTGGGGGAGCTGTGCCAGTGAAAGTCTCCACAGGGGGCTGCATAAGGTTGTGTAATGTCTGCGTGTGTGTGTGTGTGTGTGTGTGTGTGTGTGTGTGTGTGCGTGCAGCCATGTTTGTGTGCCTACATTTGAATATGAGTGTATCCATGTGCACATGCCTATGTGCATTTGATGTCATTAAGGACTGCACATGCGTGCCTGCTTGTGTGTGTGTGTGTGTGTGTGTGTGTGTGCGCACGCGAGTGCGTGTGTGTGTGGCTGGCCACTGCAAGCTTAGGAGCCTGCCACGGAGTCAGTCAATAATTAGCACAGACAGCAGAGGGAGGACGATGAGGGAAAACAAGAGGGAAAACAAGACAAAAAATAAAAGAAAAATAAAAAATAATAAGAGTGGCAAGCGTAGCTGAGTCCCCCCCCCCCCCCCCCCACCACCACCACCCAGCCACCCTCCGGTTACCGTGGAAATCCAGATAAGGATGTTTCCTCTCTTATTCTGCTAACAGGGCTCTGCATTGGCTCTGACGGCGCCTGAATACCAATTACACCGTCCTGGCACCTCCTCCACTGGAGAGAGAGGGAAGCAGAGAGACAGAGAGAGAGAGAGAGAGAGAGAGAGAGAGAGAGAGGGGTTGAGGGAGCAAGCAAGAGGCATGGTGGGGGCAAAGAGGAGAAAGAGGGACAAACAGGGAGGGACAGGGAGACAAACAGGGAGGGACAGATATAGTAGATACAGTTGGACACAGAATATTATGAGAAAGGGAGGGTAAAAAGGGCAGGATAGAAAGGTAGAAGACAGTACAGAGAGTGGGACGAGAGAGAGAGCTGGAGAGCAGTGAGTGTGTGTGTCTGACAGGATGAGTGAGGAGAGCGGGATAAGAGTGGGGGAGTGATGAAGAACAGTACGCTGAACTCTGCATCAACACGTGCCCCTCCTCTGTCCTCACCTTTTCATTTCTCTAACGGCATCCAGCCGGCATAACAAGGTCTTACCTCACACCCGCCTCCCAGTGGCCTCGACCATTTTGTCTGAAGTTAAAGCCCATTTCTTTTGCCTCTGCAAAGTGATGGCTGACCATCGTTCAGTAATAACAGTGGAGGCCTGATGATAGCTCTGGTGTTGAAGCCAATGAATAATTTATCATTTATGCCGCGCCGCAGTGAGCACATAGTCTCCATTAAAGCACATTGACTGTCTGTGCTTAGGCACTAGCCGCCGGCTTTATTACTAATGCACACACGCGTGCGCCCACACGTGGACATGCGCACACACACAAGCATGCAGACACACACACACACACACACACACACACACACACATAGAGAGCATACTGTAGAAGTTGTGCACATATACTTTACATGCTCCTGTCACTCACTTCTTTGCTCTTTTCTCTGCTCCTTGCTCTTTTGTTATGCAAAATGCTGTAGCTGTATTTGAAGCAGCGCTGTTTTCCCCATAGGAGCATGCTGTGTTGTCAATAGCAGGGCGAGGGAGGAAAATCCAGGTTGTGATGGTCTCTTAAAAAAAAAAAAAAAAACTCAACCTGGACATTCACAAGTCCAGTGGGAAGGGGAAGAATGAAGGAGGCGCTGCGCTTTTAAAACCCCAAAGCACTACCCTCGTGTCACCACTAGCTCTGACAGACACTGGATATTAGTTTTTTTTTTCTCTTTCTCGTTCAGTTTCTTTTTCCTTTGCTGTCTCTCTCTCTTCTCTCGCTTCTCTCTCTCACAGGCAGCAGCAGTCTTCTTTTATTGCAGGAGTCAATTGCCGAGCACTACCTTTGTGACTGGCACAAAGACTTTGTTAGCTTTGAAAAGCAGCAACTGCGCGCTGCACCATCAGCTCTTGCTCATCCACTTATTCTGTGGAATGCCTTGTGTACAGGTACACAGTTCTCAGCCCTATTGAATCGTTATTGTTGTTCTTCCATTGTGCATATTCAGCTATGCATTTAGCATAAGGCACTTTATTGAATGAATTGGTGTGTTTTTTTTCAAAAAGCACAGATTTACACAGCGACTTAGACATGTGGGATGAAGTTGTTCTGTAGAGCAGTGGTTGGAGTTAAATGATTTTGCCATCGTTTTATATGCAGTTTTTTTTTTTTTTATAGGGCCCTATGGAGTTTCACAACCTACAGTAATTCCTAACCTACACATTTCTGTGTGGCTTTGGAAAGTAGTGTGATATTAAATTCCTCATAAAATATTTATAGCGCAAACTTAAAGGAAATAATGCTATGCTAAATAAAGGATAGTAGTCCTTCCTTTACAAAATGTAACATTTTAGAGACTGGATCCTCTCTACTTTTAAAATATTGAATAGTAAAGGTAAAGATTTTTATTCACAATGGATATATAGCTTGCTGGAATAGAAGTATCCTGATTGTACTCGTACTAGCAGAATTTATTATTTATCAGACCCATGTTTGATCAGCAAAATTGAAAGATTTGGATTTTTGAAGGTCATACTTTAATACCTCTGACATTTTTTGGAGGGTCATACTGAGTGCCTCTAACAAGGTTGCATAAGCTTGTAAAATAATTTTACAGTGACTCACATGCATGAGAAATGAAGTAGAGCAATATTTTCTGCCCAGCAATGGTAGTTTAATCATCTCAGTCACATATTCTGTAGTGATTTTTATCGGGGTACTATGGGGTTTTAAATCTGAATTTCTAACCTAAATACTTCACATGGTAATGGAAGTTCTTATTAAGGTATCAAGCAGTATTTCTATCACAGTACTTGTAATATTTCCAATGAATTCTCATTCACTTTTTGAATAATCCACTTGTACAATGAGCATCTTTGTTTATTTCAGGGTGACCCACCCAGCTCAGCTGAAACGTTTTGAATCTAGCTGCCGGTAACTACATTGGCTACCCAGAAAATGATAACCGTACGCAACAAAACCTTCCCTTTAAAACGAAATTGTATCCTGGAGGTTCCTGCATGGTGTCCATACCAATCTGTACACCTCTTTTCTGCAGGGGAATATTCCAGACTATTTCAGTATTTTCTGTACGCATCTCTTCTTCCTAGCTTTTCTGCACCTGAGGCACGAGATTGCGATATCTCTGTAACCATGGGGTGGGCAGTAGGTGTGTTATCACTGTTGACACACTTTAAGAGGCACCACACACACACACACACACACACACACACAGGTACTGCATTGCACAGATAAAGCGATGGTCACACTCTCCCTCTCAGTGTACCCAGGGGCAGAGGAGAAACACGCCACACAGTCACACCCTGAAAATAACAGCGCTGCCATTTTATATTATTTTCCACTGACATAAGTTCAGTTCTGTTCTGTTCTGTTCAATTTCATTCTTACAGAAGAGTTATTCTTGAGTTTTAGCACCTTATAAACCAGATTATGGGTTTAATGGTGATTAAATTCATGGATAGTTATGTGTACCTGTGTGTCTTGTGTAATACTTAATGCTTCTGCCTTACTTTTTGAGGTCATATTTAATGCCTTTGGAAAGGTTGCACAAGCTTGCATTTGAGTTTTGGTACCGTAAAAACATGAGTGTGTGTACGCTTGTGTGCGCTTATGCAAGTGCCCCCACCCTCCTTTATACATGCTTATATGTTTGTCTGTATGTCCTTGCACATGCGTGTGCATCCACTTCGTTTTGCATGCATTCTGTTCGTCACGCCAGTGGCCAGGTTATCTCCTCCTTTATCATTATCTCCTACACCAGCTCATAAATCTCGGTGCTGATAGCGCTGCTCCACCGTACTAATGCATATTCATAACGCCACCACCTAAATATTCATGAGCAAATGTCTGGCCAAACAGCTTCCCCCACCATAATAGTGAAATATAAGACACAGTTTGCCTTTTTATGTGCTTGTTTTTGTTGCTGTTTGTGGCAATGGGTGGGGAGTTTCAGAGGAGATAATGTATTTGCATGTCTCAAGGAGAATTATGGGTGCAGAACTTTCCTACCAACTGTACAGATCACTTCACTAAGGTACTTTACGCCTTCTAACTCAAGCTTTTTCCAAAGTTGTCCAGGGGCTGGTAGTTGAAGGTGAAAAATGAGCTGAGTAACAACTTATGATGGGTTTATTTTGCAGGGACGGTGCACATACATCAAGGTTACAACAATAAATGACATATTACCATGCAAATTAGAGATGCAACACTTCAATTTTTTCACTGCCGAAACAAAACACTAAACTTTAAGTATTTTTTCAGTTGATATCGAGTTCCCCTCTGATACATTTCTGAACCTTTACTGAACTATGGACTCTTAGATTGCATTTATGCTTCAGGTATAATCAATTGTTTTTTCTGCTTTGCTTTTATATCAACCAGTTTTCAATACCACTGTTGTATCTAGTTTTTGTACAATCAGGTGTCTGCATTATGCTAGGTTGGTGTCTTTGAGTATTGACCATGGTTCAAACCCTTCTGTATGATTCTGTTTATATTGGATAGTGGAAATTAGATATGAAAAAAAAAAAAAACATGCTCAGAAATGTCATCCGATCAAAAGAACTGAGAGAGGGAGAAAGAGAGGTTTGTTTCCTTTTCATTTATTCATTTCAGTTATTCTACGGATGAATAACTTGGTAGCAGATTGATGGCAGGGTGAGAGAATGGGAGGTGAGGGATGGTAGGTTGTCACACATAGGAAGAGGTTGTCAGAATCCTGTCATTTTTTCATTAGTCACAAGTGTTTTGCTATATTTGCAAAGGTATAGCACTACCTGAATCACAGCATACATTCTATATGCTTGCCACCAATATGTGATATCTGCATTGACATTTAAAACCTTAATTAACCAGGTAAGTTGACTAGGAACACGTTCTTATCCACAGAAATTGCCTTGGGAGCAGCTGCAGGCAGAGGGAGGGTTGATTCACACACTTATACCTGCGAGTTGGCCACTACTACAGTATCACATTGTCATACAGTAGAACGGACGGGGGTTCAGTGCTTTGATTACAGGATTTGACAGTGGTTGTTGTTGTTGGTGGTGGTGGTGTTGGTGGTGGGAGGGGCTGTTATTCAGTTACTTCCTTATCAAGATTTTCCCTGACAATTTAGAGATTCGAACTGCCAATATTCTGGTCTGAATGCATCCTGGCTCAAATCCCCCTCTATGGCTTTGTTTTTGGATGATGGAGTGTGACCTAATAGATAGATAGATAGATAGATAGATAGATAGATAGATAGATAGATAGATAGATATATTCCATTATTTAAACAGGTAAGTCTCATTGAGATCGAGATCTCATTGTCAAGAGAGACCTGTGTACATACCTAGATATTCAAAAATAAAAAAACATCATTGCAGAGTGTAAAACAAATTCAAAACAAACGATTACAATTACAAGACATTCCACATTACAAACATAATAAGAAAGCCTATTAAGAAAAACATGAGCATACATCACTCAGTAATAACCTAAACTCCTCTAGGGAGACAAGTCGGTCCAATTTCAGTGAGTCTTGAAGCCTATTCTATCTATAATATATTATATAATAATATATATTCTTGCGAACGTCTATGGTATCCTATAGCAGTGAATCTTAAAAGCGATGAAATATAAAATGGTAGCTTGCCACATAAGACTTTGTAAATAAACAGTGTTGTTCTCTTTGAGTGGTAAGATATGGCCGTGGCTATCATCTCTAAACACCTTACTTATAATTGCTGTTGAGCTTAATTCAACAAAATAGAGTATCTGTGATGAGACGTGCCCACTTGATAACCCCTTGTTCACCTGCGTTCCTCTAACATCTAAGCTGGGTTTCTATGTCGGCACTTGCTCTAGTTTATAGCACAGGGGATAGTTACATCAGATCCTGTGTATTGATAAATGACTGCCTCCCAGCAAACCTGATGATTCAAGCTTAGCTGAACAAAATGGTTGAGCTTACAAAGATTGTGGTAACTGCTAAGTAACCCAATTATATATGCTGTGCAAAAAAAGGCCCTGGGGAAATTCCTCTATTAATATGGCCACTTTCCTATTGATGTTTAATATGCCATGCATTTTCTATGCCTTGCACTTTCCATTGTATTTAAGCCCTGACATATGTGGCATACCACACAATAATTTACCATTCAAACTTATGTTTATGATGCATGGACCATAATTACATTTTGATAATACATTTTAAGACAAATATGACTTCTAAAGTTCTAATTAAACCTTTACACAAAGGGGCTGCAAATCCACAAGACGTTCTACTTGAGCAGCTGCTATTATAATGGTAGCAGCATCATCCTCACTGCCTCATTGCAGCCTTTGTTTGTGTACCAGTGCAGATAACAGTTATGATACCTCAGCAGGTACCGTGCTGCAGTGTTGGGTGGTAATGCGTTACTCAGAAACCTGTCACAGTAATATATTACTTTTCCCAGTAAGTACTGTAACAAATCAATATCTCAATTTGAGTTTCAGTCAGAATATCACAGTTACCAATCAGAAAAAAAATCGATATTTTTGCAAGTTAAATATCAGACTAAAGTTAAATTATCCAAAAACTATAGCCAACTTCTGATTTATATTTGTGATAATTAGTCGTTCCTTGACGCGAGCACACACTGAGCCTACTGTTATATAAAAGCTCACTGGCAATGTAGGTACTTATATTCTTGCCTCTGACTGTGCTGCTGTTTCTGTTGGGGGTGTAACGGAAAAGTAAGCAGTGTACAAGTAAGGTAACAATTTGCTGCCCCCAGGGAGTAATCAGAAAAGTAACTCTCAACTGTTCAGCTATGTTCAACTCTGTTCAACTATGAGTCACAGAGGTGGATTTGAAGCATGATCAAATACTCAATAACCATTTGGTTATTAAATATCAGAAAATGGTGGTAGAGCATCCATGTTCCAATCAGTGAGCAGGTAAGAGATCGGGGAATATGGCTGCTGCACGGATGAAACGTGACCTTTCAGTAACTGGACATTCACTCTAACCACTAGGCCATACTTCTTGTTATTACACCAGTATTGGGTAGTGCTGCTCTTCTGCAGATATTAAACTATAGCAAGACAGTTGTGTGACTATGGAGAAATGACTGGTGTCTGACAGCTTGTCCCTGTGTCTGACAGCCTAGCGTCCCTCACCTCCTATTCCCCCCAGCAGCCATCAATCTGACACCAAATTATTCATCTGCAGAACATTTGAAATGAACAAAAAAAAATAAGGGAACAAATTTCTCTCTTCCTCCCTCTCAGGTCTTTCAATCAGATGGCATTGCTGAGTATGGGTATTTCAGTTTCCAACGAGCCAAAAAATGTGTCTGTCAGTGACGCGTTGCAACTGAGGGAACGTGACGTCGGTGTGTGTGTGTGTGTGTGTGTGTGCGTGTGTGTGTGCCCGTGCAAATGAATGGAAAGTCACCCTTAACAATCGTCCAACATGAGATGAGCTGTGTGCTTCATGCTCTGTGTAGTTGTCTCATTGTCAGTCAGGCAGCTGTCAGCGGCGTCATTACAGTGATTAGGAGAAGGCCTTTTGTTCACATGAGAGAATCATCTCTATTCAGCTCAATTGGAAGGGAGGGGAGGGGAGGTGGAGAGGGGAAGGAGAGAGGAGAGGAGAGGAGAGAGGGTGAGAGGAGGAGATAAGAGAGGAGAGGAGAGAAGACAGGAGAGGAAAAGAGAAGAGAGGAGAGAGGGATTAGGAAGGCTGATGAACAGCAGCACAGCGGAGGTTGGAATCCGCCTGACTAACCGAGGTCATGGCACAGACCACACAGTTATTCTCACTGCTTTTCTCTCTCTTTATCTTCCTCCCACTCTTTCTGTCACCCTCCCTCCCTCCCCCCCCCCTCCCTCGCTTTGTCCCTCTCATCTGTCTCACTCGGTTTCTCCCTCTCTTGCTTTCTCTTTATCTTTTTTCCCTCTATCTCTCACTTTCGCTTTGTCTCTCCTTCCGTCTATCATCTCTCTCTCTCTCTCTCTCTCTCTCTCTCTCGCTCGCTCGCTCTTTTTCTCACACACACTGACACCCGTACACAGAAACACATGCGCAAACTTTGAAGTCTGAATGAAGTGACGGCTGCTGCTTCCTCACTGTCTGCCTGTCTTTGATTGGCACCCTTGCTTTGCGGGATGGTAATTGGGTAAGCTGCTAATCAGGCCGGCACGGAGCTGCTTATGTATTGTTTTTTTGGGTGCTACGACTCGGTCTTTTCCAGCATGACACAGCTGAGCGCGTCTGTTAATTGTCGCCATGCCTGCTTGTTTGACTTAGTGTGTTTGGGAAAGAACCAGAGCAAAAGGCAGGGTTAAGATGCTCTCTCTACAGCCCTCTCATATTTTGTGAGGTTTATTTTCTCACTTTGATGTTTGACAACAACTTAGCCACATTTGGCTGCGGGCCGTAACATGAAAGAGAAACAGAGACAGACGGATTGAGGGAGACTATGGGACAGAGACGCAGGGAGACCTTGAGCGGATGAAACAGAGACACAGGGCAATCGGAGACAGACAGGGGGAAAGAGAGACAGATGGAGACACAAACAGAAAGATAGACAGATCAGAAGACAGATAGAAGGACTGGGAGGGATTGGCAGTCGTAGGGACGGGGATGTGTGTGTGTCTTTATGCCCCAGCTGAGCCTCGGCAGAGCAGCAGCACAGAGGCCAAGTTGAATAGGGAGGAGAGATTAAAGGCAGCGCCGGGGCCTGCAGCCTCTGTATTCAATCACCGCTCTCCCTCATGCCTCAGCCTGCATGCTGATCAAGCTCCAATGAAAGGAGCCATGCACCCCGCCACTCCCTCACACACACACACACACGCAAGTATACATGCACAGACACATGAGCAAGTGTATGCACACACCACACACACATAAACACACAAAAGTATACACGCGTAGACACATGAGCAAATGCATACGCTAGCTACACACACGCTCACACACAAGCATGCAAGCACTCATGCATACACACACTTGCACATACTGTACATTAGGGATGGGACGATTTGCTTATCTCACTATTGGGTTCACGATTCAATACAACCACGATACGATGTAATAAATAAAAGTTAAGTGAGAACAAAGTATGAATGTGCAGAATTATTCCTGAACAATTCCTGCACAACAAAATTTTTCTAGCAATTGCATTGGCTTTCTAGAATGCAAACAATTTAAAAATGTCATTACAAAGTGCACATAATATAATTTCGATGGAGAGATTGAGAAACTGTGATGGGCAAGCCGTCTCATTTTTGATTACTACAGCAGAAAAAAATGTAGCTAATATTGCGATACATTTTTCTGCCCCACGATACGTATTGTCACATTTTTGTATTGCGATTTATTGAATTTCGATATATCGTCCCGTCCCTGGCACATATGCTTGCACACACACACCAGCCCAGCCAATCCTGGAGCTTCAGTTTTTGACATACCTTGCTTCTGTTCCCCTAGGGTGCTGAGAGAGAGAAATGATGGGAGTTTCACACATTCACTCAGGGGTCTCTAACCCGTGAAATCATGGCAATATTTAAGGGACTTTGCCTGATCATCATCGCCCTGTTTTGGTGTATCCTCTGGGGGTGCAAAATGTGCTTAATTGCAGTAGCGAAGTGACACTGTTATGTGTGTGTGTACGCACACACGCTCGCCTGTGTTACCAAGGGTTACCGGGGTCATTTGTTTTCCCTTTTCTCCCGCCGTTTTAATTGATGATCATTCATTGTTTCGTGCCAACACCCTGTTATTAAGCAGAGTTCATTATTCTAAAACACTAACGCTGGGGAAAAGAGGGCATCTCATGGGAAAACACCATTCTTTGCGTGCTTTACCCAAGGTCACACCAGAAAAAAGGGGCCTAGCTTCATTATGAAAAGCCTATTATGCTAGATAGGGACTCAGTTGAATTCATTTTAATCACAAGTCAATACAATAGAAAAAAAGCAATACATTACATTAATAAGAATGTGTCTCAAAGCCCCAGTGTTCTAAGTGCAGGATGGGCATCGTGGGGCCTTAGTTATGGTGAGGTCTTTCATCTCTAATCTATCCTGTCATTCTCCATTGTGTCTATAAAATGATACATCCATCCATCCATCACGATGTACCATGCATCCAATGAAGCAGAAATCCCATAACATAGTCTTTAAAAGTAAAGAACATGCAGTGAAGGTACAGAAGCTGTGTTTCCCCCTATGCTTACTGTATGTCTTTCCCTTGTGGTTTACAATGGAAATCAAGCATTTTTGAGAATAGCAAAAGAATGCTGGGAGCAAGTGAATTATTTTCGTGAAAAGTGTGGGAAGCAGAAAACAGACAGCTTTCATAGGTTTAGCTGTGGCTGTGGTTGCATGGCAACATTTGGTTAGCTAACAGGTGTTATTGGCTGCAGAAGAAGTCCAAAAAATAAATAAATAAATAAAACAGTTCAGTAAAGAGCAGTAAAGTACATTAAATTACAGTCGGTAGAGTTACATAATAGCGCTGAAGCTCTTTGGACTGCATGCTACTGTGTGTGTGTGTGTGTGTGTGTGTATGTGTGTGTGTGTACGTACATATTGCGGGTGCATGCTTACTTGTTTGTTTGTGTGTGGGTGTGAGTGAGTGTGTGTGTGTGTGAGAGAGAGAGAGAGAGAGAGAGAGAGAGACAGAGAGAGAGAGTAGGCCATTTATGTGTGTTTATATACATATTGTGTGTGTGTGGGAGAGAGAGATTTGCTTATGCTTGTGTATGTGTATATGTGTGTGTGTGTGTGTGTGTGTGTGTGTTAGTGCTCATATGTGGCTGCTGCTTGCCCAAGCATTTTAAGGAAAAGGGCAGCAAAGGAAAATCAAATCACTTCTCGGAGTGGCTCCAAAAAGCAAGCGAAGCGCTCAGACAAGCATGCCTCCCCCAAAATAGATTGGCCACACCACGTCTCTCTCTCTCTCTCTCTCTCTCTCTCTCTCTCTCTCTCTCTCTCTCTCTCTCTCTCTCTCTCTCTCTCTCTCTCTCTCTCTCTCTCTCTCTCTCTCTCTCTCTCTCTCTCTCTCTCTCTCTCTCTCTCTCTCTCTCCCTAGTCATGATGAGAGAGAGTGCTCCCAATGAGAATTGTCTCCAGAACTTTCTCTGACTTGTGGCAGCGTGGGCAGAGTACTAATAATTTTAAAGCCGGCCGTATGATGAGTTTTGGGTCACTCAATCAGCGATGGGGGGAAATTAATGTCTACTGTAAAGTCAAGGCAGTTTGGAAATAGTCCAAGGTGATTCTGTGAAACAGTGATTTACTGCACAGTACAAGACGGTGGAACGCTACAATATCTGTGGCTGGTTGTCGATTCAGTCACAATTTTACACACTGTGTAGGAACGTCATACATTTGTGTTTGAATGTCAGCACTATAGGGCTGATCAGAGAGCACAGGGTCAAACATTTACACAGTGTTGTGCTTTGGTCAAAGGCAGAAATGGAAACTGGCTATCATGGGGATCAAACCTGTGATCTAATTATGAAACAGCTGTGTTAACTGATAATGAAGTCTACAAAATGAATTAGGATGAGAAATGGCATGCGTTGTGTATCAAGCTTTCACTATAATATACAGTAGTAATGTCACCACAATTGTTCTTCGCATTTTTTACGCATCGTTTCCGTTCATCCTATCACATGTGAATTGCCGCATCATGTAATACACTTCTGAACATCAAGGACAGGACTTGACTTCAAATTTCCTTCAAGGCTTTTCAAGTCTTAAAATAAGTTGAAACTGGCATCTAAGTTAGTGGCCTTGGCTTACTGTATTCACTGCCTCACTTAGTGCAGTTCGATCTGGAGATTTCATTCGGGCCTTACATCATCGGACTGCTCTTTTACCTAAAGCTGTGTTTTTTCTCTGCTCCGCTCTTCTTCCCGCTATGCCACATGCTGTTCAGTTGGCTCTTCCAGCCTCTGATTAGGCTTGTTAAAAGGATTCATTTAAAAACTAGCCTGCCAGGCCTCGGGGTAGGGGGAGAGACATCAAGGTTCTACTAATGCAGCGTTTGGATCCAAAATGGGATTTCAGACTCGCAGTCTTGGCGCCTGACTCTCCTCTCTCATTCCAAACAGCTGTAGCATGCTGGAGTGATATAGTATTTTAGTCTGGCAATGTCTAACATGCATACACATACATACATACACACACACATAGACACACACACACGCTAACACACACACACACACACACTCTGCCCTCTCCAAAAGAACAGATGTGGTGCTAGTTTTCCAACTACATCAAGCTGCCCCATACTGTTTCTGGGTTAAGTGGAGAATATGTGGAAAAGAAAGATTTTGTTAGTAAGGGTTCTACTAATACGTGCTTTTGACGTGTGTAAGACAGCATGTCCATGTGCTGGCTTCCTTATCATTTATATTGCCTTGGCTTGCAATAGTGTGTGCACACAGCCACACACACACACACACACAACACATACACACACATACAGGACTCAATTGGCTCCTCAGAGACACCATGATTACGTTGTTTGCTTTATACACAAATCAATATGTTAGATTTCAGCATTTAACATTCTTCACCTTACATTGCTTTGACTTTTTTTTGAATTGCCCACCATTAACCCACTGACAAAACCATCTGCATTGCTGATGCCGTAAGACATTTCCAAATAAAACAAAAAACAAAATCTCCCCTCTGTTGGTATATGCTCTCTCTGATACTTTGTTATACAACGATACAGCATGATTCAATGGGTTCAGAGCCAATATCAACTGAACGCAAGTGTATTGCTCTTATTCATAGTGAATAACATTTATTTTATTGCTTAGGGCCTGCGAGCTGTTGGTGCTGATTTCCCATCAGCAAACATTTTGGAGCTTTTTTGGATATGAGCCCTCGTGTGTCACTATCTATCTTGTGTGTGCTGCCACAAGGGTTACAGAGAATATTACTATAAATTGTGTGCTAATTAGAAACTTGTTTTGTTTCACTATGCTTCAGTGTCTTCAGTAAATGTTATGGCAGAATGCATTTTGGTGTTGCATTGAATGTGACAGTCAGAAATAGTTTGGAAATAACTGTGTGTGGTTTCTCTCTTGTGCAGCACAGTATGTGACGCCAGCATGACTCCAGCATGCTGCAGATTTTCTAGGGAAAACACACCCCCTATACCTCCCTTCAACCCTGAACCACACATATTATAAATATCTAAGCATTTGATTCAGCAGATTGAGACAGTAAGATGCAGCTTTGAGATCTATTTGGGTCTCTGGACAAGCAAAAGCAAGAATAAAAAAATAAAAAAAAACATGGATGAAAAAGAGCTTCTTGAAAAAAACAACAACAACATACTGTCATGGTTCTCAAACATCTGGGCAAGAGGTACAAGGGAAAAAATCAATCATGTCTTCCTACCTTGTATGCTGCGCTGGACATTTGTCAAATGGCCGTGTATGGGAGAGCGATTGTAATGTGCTGGGGAGCGGGCGGAGAAATAATAAAGCATAGGAGCATGTCAATAACATTACGTTGTATTAAGCTGTATGCTCGGCCACATGAATCCATCTTCTGCCACAGTCAGAGCTTTCATTTCACTCTAGGGTGGCCACACATATATTTTAATCAGCCATTTGGCTGGCCAAGCTGACAACTGCTCGACAACAGGAGCTGATAAGGGTGATGATAAATCATAGCGCTACTGGTAGAAGCTTTGGGTTCATTTCTGAGAACACCCGCCAGGTTTAGATTTATCCCACTATCCATAGGGCTATTCCAGGAAGCAGGATTACACAGTTAGCCAGATGACTGAAGAGATTTGGCTATATCTTGATATTTTGGATTTGAATGTGTAAAACTTGAATAATGGCTTATGGAATGTCAGATATGTATACATACTGTTGCTAATTCTGAACAAAAATAGTTTTAAACATATTTTTTTCTGACCAAATGTATAATTGTGCTTTCTGCAAACTCCCTTGCTGGAGTTGTGAATCCTATAAATGTTCCCACCCTTCTCTGCAGATCTCTCCAGGCCATTAAAAACAGGAACAGTGTGTTTTGTTTAGGAGATTTAGTTTTCTTCATTTATTTGCTTTGTTTTGTTTTGTTTAAGAGTGGCGATGCATGTGGTATCCCCGGCATCGCGCTCTAGACGGCTGAGCCACAGGGACGCTTGGAGCAATTTGTTTTAGAAGGGAAGGAATGAAGTCAACCCCCGCGGCACTGGGGGAGTAAGACCGGCTCGTCCTCGAGTTCCCTCACACAATATTTGGAGGAACTGTAGTTAACTATTATACTGGTAACTTAAACCAACTGGTTTAAAATTCTGCTTCTCTTCTGCATTTCTCCATAGAATTTGTTTTCTCTATCACCTCAAATACTTGAGTTCTGGACTCCAAGTATTGGCCCGTGTAAGGAAGTGGAATAGAGAGAAGAGACTGGATAAACTCACTCCTCTGGTTCATAATACTGATACTCATCTAGTTGTAGCTTTTTGAATTATTATGATTAGTAGCAAAGTGGTCTATAATGCATTCAAGCACAAGGGTACGTTCAAGAACAAGTCAAGCCCAAAATTCAGTTCATTTGAGTATGAATGATAGTGCAGCTATCAGTTGTATCATCAAATATGGTTTTCCCTGTGCCTTGTGATCTAGTGTTACTGCAGCAGCTGCAGAACAATTAAACCATTTACATGTTAAAGATATTTGAACAGCAGAAGTAGCAGAGTAAACTACAGTACCTGACACTCTTCATCATGAGTGCCAGCTGCTGAAGCATTTAGATGAAACTTAAATGTGTAAAGAATTTTCCTTAATTCTAACCTTAACATACGCCTACATTGAACTACTGTATGGGTTTACTGTGTGTCGTGGTGGGTATCTTATTGTTTATTTATGTAGTGTAATCTACTGTTTTCAAGATCTAACTTCACCGTATGCAAAGTTAGACAGAGAGATGGAGCACAATTATTTAATTTTATTTTTAATGAGATAAAATAAGATGGATCTTTAATATTCACTATAGAAATTGGGTCACTGCAGCAGCAAAGAAGACAGAACACAAGACAACAACTTGAACTTGAAATTCAATCAGCTTCACAACAGCTACGGTGGGACAGTGAAAGTGAGTCCCGTGTTTGATGAAAGGCAGGCAGTTAATGAGCTCCACCGACTCAGGAAAGCAGAACAACAGAGAATTGTGGAGTCAAGTCAGCCGCAGTCTTTGAGCTTGTTGACTTGACACATGGTACCTCAGTGCCACAGTGATCCGTGAGATTGCATAAGACGTGGAGAGCGGAAATCTTCTTCCCAGCTCCTTGCATGGGAGAAGAGTTTCAAAGGAGAGGAACTGACAATGAAAGAAGGCAGGAAGAAGGCAGGGAGTAGGTGATCTATAGAGAGGGTGGGTGGTGGCGGGTGGAGGGCGGTGGGAGGGGGAGTAAACGCACACACACACATGAACAGATGCGCATACACACAGGCGCGTACATGACAAGTCATTATCCGGCATCACCCAGAGAAGACAGAAGAGTAGCAAGAGGGAGGAGGGAGTTAAGTGAGAAGGCATGAAGGAGAACAGAGCAAGGGGAAGGAGGAGGAAGAGAGGAGGATGGGGGAGGAGGAGGATACCGGGGGAAGAGGGGGGTTGTTTCTTCATCTCCCGCTGCGAAGGACATGACAGATTTGATGATGTTGACAGGATGCATTTTGAGCATCCAGCGTTAAGACGCATTACCACACATCTCTAATCGCCTTTTCTATCTTCTCTCTTCACCTGTATTTGCAGCTAATGCATCGGTAAAGCATGGCTTGCACTGTGTTCCTTTCTTAGATAGAGGGACACATGGGAGAGATGAATGAAAACTGAGAGACATGAGTGCATATATAGCATTGACTGGGACTAAAAGTCAGCAAGTGTGGGAATGAGAGAGAGACAGAGAGCAAGAGTGAGGGAAAAAAGACAGCTCCCATCAACATTGTGCACACATCCGTGGGTGAATTAATTGGCTACTTCCAGTTTGTTTACTCCTAAATACACAACCTAGTTTTGCTCTCTACACCTTATTGTTGAGCCTAGCTCATATTTCTGAAGTTTGTGTGCTTCTTTATCCTAAAAGATGCGGCAGGTAAACAAGGGCATGCATGCGTACCTTGACACACATACAGACACGCAATTTATTAAGAGCATTTTACACTGAAGAAAGACACGTTACACAGACATTAAAAACAATATACACTACCAGTCAAAAGTTTGGACACGCCTGATTGAATGTACTATGTTTTTCATCATCTTAAAGCCATTTTGATCTAAAGGCTTATGCTTAGATGCTTGAAATATCTTAGACAAAAGATTTTCTCAGACAAATATAAATAGTTAAGTTGATGCTTATGTATGAATTTCTTTCCAAAGCCTTTGCCTTTCCATCAAGGCAAAGGGCGGCTACTTTGAAGAATCTAAAATATAAGATAGCTTTGATTTGTTAAAAACTTTTTTGGTCACTGCGTAATTCCATTTGTGTTATTTCATAGTTTTGATGTCTTTACTATTGTTGTAAAATGTGGAAAAGAGTAAAAATAAAGAAAAATGTTGTGTATCCAAACTTTTGACTGGTAGTGTAGGAAACTGCACACACACACACACACACACACACACACACACACACACACACACACACACACACACACACACACACACACACACCTATCCTCTCCCTCCATAGCCACCACAGGTACCGGTGTGTGCTTGAGTCATGATGGATCCCCATTACCCTGGGCATGACCCCTCGTGGCTCAGTTCATTAAGCCAGTCACCCAAGTGTACGGGACTAAAGTCCAGATTTAATCACAACTTCCATCCTCTTGCCAATCACAATTAGACCCTGATAAGCCTCTCCAGGATGGCACCCGAGGGCCACCACACACAGACAGAGGTTAATTTGTGAGCAGCAAGGGGCCAGCTGAAGGGCAAAGGTCACTTGATTGAATACATGGAGGATGTGTGAGTGTGGGGGGGCTCGGCGGCAATTACAAAGTTCATCAGTATTCATGCGTTTCATTCATGGCTAATGAGTACATTACCTTCATAGAGATGTGCTGATAAGAGGTGGCCCTTAATGGGAAATAGCTTGTGGGTAGTCTGGGATATTCAGTATCGCTCGGGATGATTCTTTGATCCCAGAACAGAAGCCAACCTTTACATGTACATTCTCTTTGAGCAGAAGAGTTTAACTAAGCTAATGAGCTCCTGGGACACTGGGTTTTTCTATTCTATTTCTTAGCTATTTTCTTTTTAAACTCGTGATTTCACACATGCTATCACATGCAGTCGCACACATTCACATCTGGGAGCTGCCCAGTAAAACTGCAGTCTTTTACTGTTGGCTTCTGAGCAGCTCCACTCCAGCTCCACTTTGCTCAAAGGCACCTTGACGATGACCTCCAAGGCACAAGCCCTCGTCAAACCTTAAGGCTACCGCAGCTCTTCCTGCACAATGTGAAATCACATAGTGCAGAGTTTTAAAACTGTGTCCACATTGCATTTCCATAGTGTTTCAAGTCAGTTGACAAAAGTCAACAATGGGATCACACTGTTTGTCCATGCCTGTCACCCTGCCACCTAATGGGCCATTAATGTTTTTTCGCTGATCTAATATGCTTTTATATTATATTTTTTATTATAGTGTTATATGATTGTGTCCTAATTGTCTTAACAAAGCTTCAGAATAAGAATTAGCGTCAAATTTCTTTGCCATCTATGTTTACATGTACCAATAATTTGTCCTGGTATAGACACAAGTTGCAGAATATAACACATTAGATGGACCACCATGAATGCATGCTTTTTGAGTATGGGTTGTCCCAGTGAGAACCAGTCCCCTAAACCTGGCAATGTTAGCACCATGCTCTACCCATTTAGCTACAAAGCACTATGAAAAACAAAGGAATTGTAAACATGAACAGAAAGTAAACATAGAGATCTGTGTAATAAAATATAACAAATTTAAAAGAAGAGACTGTACAATGGTTTATTTTGTCCTGTTTATGATTTCATCTCTCTGACCTCGTATCCTGCGGTGCAATGTCATTTCTAGGCCAGCTGGCAGCGGGGACGTGTGAGATTGTGACGTTGGACAGGGACAGCAGCCAACCACGGCGGACCATCGCCAGACAGACGGCCCGCTGCGCCTGTAAGAAGGGCCAGATCGCTGGAACTACGAGAGCCAGACCCGCCTGTGTGGACGGTAAGATGAGGGGACGGGCTATCCCAGCTCGGCTTGCTATCACTTACTTTAAGGGGCCGCTTCAGTCTTCACTCAAACATGAATACGTAATTCTTGAGACATGTCTCAAGAATGTTTGATTGAATGATGTTGGTCTTGAAGTACATAAAGAAAACAAAAAAAGTGTCAAAAGTGTGTACTTCAGTCAGCCATATCCAAGAGTTGGCATCCATTATTTTCAATCAAGTCATCAGTCCCAAGCAGTTAGAGTTTGGCTGGTTTAACTGGGGGCTTAAGGTGGATAAACCTACATAGAACAGAAAAGTGGATCATAGAGCCAAACCAACTGACAGTTGCATCCTTTGAAAAATAGCAGGGTGGAGGCTTCTCTAAATCCCCCACTTTTTTAACTATAAGATGGGCTTAGACTTTATGGAATAGTGTGGGTTTAAATGTGTGTGTATAAATGAGTATTATTATTATTATTTTTTTTATTATTATTATTGTTAGCCTATAACCTTTATTTAAATCTCAGAACATGTTGAGGGTAGGAACCTCATTTACAACATTGCCAAATTCTAAAAAAAAGTGAGAAAATATATTTAAACAGAAACAAAACAACAACTTTGCACTGCAAATACTTGAAATGCTCCAATGTTACCAGAGTATCAAGTTTGCAGATTCAATGTAATTCAGTGCAGTAATACAAAATGTGAAATTTATTTCACTGGTGTCTAAATTCAGCTTACTAACCCATCACTACTTGAATAACTGTCATTTAGAGTGCTTTCTGTGCAGACATTCCAGCATTCAAATAATTAATCAAACCATTAGAAAACACTAACATTTCTGACAGTGGCTATAGCACATCACCAACAATACTAGATACATATCATTTTTTTTATTATATGTCATGCAAAAAAGTATAAGAAAAGGCAAGAAGAATAAAAAGTAAGAAAAAAATAGTAGTCTTTTTGTAGAGAGAGAGAGACGCCCATTAGCTGTTGTTTTGGCTTCCTCTCAGAGCACCAGTGGTCGAGGAAATTATTTCTGGGCTTTTCTCTTGATGTTTGAAGACATTGCTCTCCAGCTTCCATGCTGGTTTGAAGAAGTCGCCCTGGCGCCTTCTTCAGTCCTTTCCATTCCAGCACTCAGACACTTCCTTTGGCAGCTTCGGTTTTCCTCACTCTCCAAGCTCAGGTCTACTTCGTGGCTGCGTTTGGTGCTGGTTGGCAGGCTACAGGCACGTCTCTTCCGCTGCCTTCTGGGGCGGCCGTTGCCATTATCACCATTCTGAAATGTCGATGTGGCCTCTGGCTTGCGGGATGGCAGGTTGTAGGCATCGGTGATGGCTGAATACACAGCTCTGACGTCGGGACAGACCTGCAGTGGACTGTACTGTTTTGATTGTGTGCAGCTTGACGCATCTCCAGGGTTGTATCCCTGATTGGAGTAGCATAGATCTGCAGAGGAGATGTGAGCTTGTTCAGGATAGGTCACCTCATTAGTCCCATCCTCAAAATCATTTCCTCCAAATCCATTGTCTACCCAGCGCAGACGATTTGACGCAAACAGCTTGGCATGAAGGCTTGTCTGCTCATTCATAGTCGCACAGCAAAACCCGGTCTCGTTGTTGTGACGAGGCCGGTGGCTGCGGTCTGGAGTCGCTTTGCTGTCCGTAAGCTTCTCCTTTTTTCCTGTGGACGACTTGATGGGATACTGTATAAATCCAGGGTATTTATCCACTGTCAGGAGGCATTCATAGAAATGCGGGCTCCAAGGAGCACTGTGGCAGTTCATGTAGCCTAGATAGTCAATTTCCTCAGGAGAGAGTCTGTGCTTATCAGCTTGCTCTTCAGAGACCAGGCAGAGAGAAGCAGGTGGGCGGCTCTTGTAGAGGTTCATAGTAGAACCATCTAGTGGGTAACAGCAAGAAAACACATGGGAGAAATGATATACATATATTTGAATTTTTTTCATAGGGCTTATTGTGAGACAGCAGACTAAGTATAAAATGTACTGAGCTTGAGTCAATCTACACTGCATGTAATGCACTCCCTCTCCAATCTTTTTGTCACTTGCTTTAATATACTACAAAAAATGCCAGTCAAAATAGTGATTAAAGGCAATAAAAAGTTATCAATTTTATGGTATTTCTGTGAAATTGAATGATGATACACTGCAGACTGATGAGGAATTATGCTTAAATTGATAGGCAGTGAAGTCTAGCTTTTGGAACAGATGGCAAAACTGAGTTTCGATGATTTCCTTCTGTGTTCTTTCATTCTGTGCAGTGAAGCTTGTGTGATAGTTTTTAAGATAAGCTTACCTTTGTAGTCCATAGTTTGTTTGTATTGAAATGGTATCGTTCTTGTTGCAGTCGGGTCCAATTTCCTGTGTGCAATTTCTGTGTAGATCAATGCTAAAGTGACAAGATGAAAACTTTGGAAGGATGAACTGTGTTTTAGAATGATCGCAATCTTCACAACGGTGCTGCCAATGACATCATAAACCAACTAGAGGTCTCTCTCAGCTGAGTGCAACAACTACAGAGATTTGCATTTGTATTATTTGTATATAGATTCGTGTCTGGATAAAATTGTATGTGGAACTAAACTGGAAATGGAACAATTATAAAATTATTTTTAACATTATTTTAATTAGATTGACAGTGAAATCCCACCACATCCTCAACTGACTGACAACTGAGGGTTCAGTTGTAAATTGAAAAGTTAAAGGAAATTAAAGGAAATTAAAGCAAACTCACTTGAAAATGTTGGTGAACTACATAACAATTTATTTGACATTACTTGAATTGCAGAACCATTCATTTACCATTACTTATAAACTATTTTCAGGAGGTATAAAATCTTATATGCAACTTATATATA